>NW_026592666.1:5472509-5495426 GCF_907164565.1 Psammomys obesus
CCTTACCTTACCTTACCTTACCTTACCTTACCTTACCTTACCTTACCCTCAGAGAGTCTGGATAAGTTTACACACATCCTCACTGTCTCTGAAAAGTTTGGAAACTGTCCATCTGCCTGTAGGCTTGATCTGTTCCATACACAGCCCCAGATAAGGCTCATACCCTAGGAAGCTTCTAGACTTTATAAATAATATACCTATACATGCTAAAAGTATCATAACTTTTGGGTTTCCAGTCATACTGTGTTTACGAGGTACCATCATGCATATGACTGTCTGTCACAGGCAGTAACTCAGTCTTCACCCAGTACTGTGAGCACAGACATTACCCCCAAATGAAGACTGGAACACAGGAGCAGGGGACTTGATATTCCCTGCAAGCACAACCCAGCTCCTGAGTGCATGTATGATCCCCTGCTCCTAACTGTTGATTCCTGTGTGCTGTGTAAATGGAATGTATCTGGTAACCTACCAAGCACACACACTACAACTTTGTGCGTGTATATTACACAACTAATAAATCCTTACTCTCAATAGCTCATCAAGTTACAAACACTGGAAATACAGAGGTGAAGAAGATGGAGAAGCTCTGTTCCCTCGCAGACATAACATGGAGACAGACAATACCCTGCCATAAAGTAGAGGGACAAGATGATTCGGATGGGCAGAAACTCACTGCTGCGGGAATACACAACAGGGTAGAGCCACAGGAGCATGGTGGGAAGGTGTGCCCTGTTTCACATTGGTTCACTAGACCCTCACTGTTCACAGGTGGCCTCTGCAGTCCCACAGCGTATTATTACCTATTGGAAACACAGGCTCCTAGGAACCGCTCTAGACAGACTCCATAGTCGGGCTGTATATTTTAACCAACTCCCCTCATACACACATTAAAAATAGAGAAACAGAGAGCAACTTCCTGTTGCAAGTAGCCAAGATAAATAAATCTTCCTTCTCTTCCCTAAGCCCTGGAAGTATACACACGAAATATTTGTGCATGAAGGGAAACGATGGACTTTACATCTTAACATATATATTTTAATATAAGTATATGCTCCTTTATCTGCAGTGTGCTGTGGCCTAAATGAAGTTCTGAAACTAATGTTGAAATCTAATTCGCATTGTGAGAGTCAAACATGGGGCCAACTGAGACCTTCAACGTGTGATTAGGGTTTTATGTATGTATCTGATTGGGTAGCTTGAAATATGGGTCTGCTGTAATAGCCTTGTGGGCTGTATCTCTTTGAGTTCACTGTCTCTCACTGTGTGATGCCCGAGTCACCTCTTGCAGCAAGAAGATTGTCAATACATGTGAGCCCTTGACCTTTGGCCAGAATCTTGACTCTGCATAATATTCTTTTATGTATGAGTTACATAATCTGTGGTGTTGTTTCATTAGTAACTGAAGATGGACTAATGGTGTGTTTGCAGAAACTTCATCACTTAAACACAGTGTTTTGTCATAGTTCTAATGGTATAATCGTGGCTTAGGCTTGCTGATCCAACACAAAGTGACTCACAGCTCTGACTGAAAATATCATAAAAGAGGCACTCTAAGTGAAATTTCTTTAACCCCTTCAACATATGGAATTTAATGCTTCAATTCCAACAAAAGGAATAAAAATACTGCAAAGAAGGAGCTTCAATTTACTACAAAAATATAGTACATAAAAGTACTGTAATACACATTCTCTCTGTAGCTCAATGTCCATTATAAGCATGATGTAAATGCTGAATGAAATGACTGTGCTTGTATTTTAAAGAGCAGATTCATAACTGTTCACATCTCTTCAAAAAAGCCATCCATTTTATTTAATGCACATAACAGGTTTTTTTTTTTTTTTTTTTTTTCCTGAGGACAGTTTCCTTTAACAATTAGCATTCAAATGTATCTTGCTTACCTTAGAACCTACTTGTTCTAAGAACGTACTATGTAAAAGACTTCAGGAGAGGTTTGTAGCATTTTTCTTCTTAAAAATATTCCCACAATTAGAAACTGCTCAATATTACTCTGCTTCACACTTCTCAGCCTTCTCGTTTCTTTCTCAGGGGTCTTATACAGAAAGCTCAGACATAGGGTAACAATGAAGAGAAGCATACAGATACTGCTATGGCATGATCTTGCCTGCCCCTCAGAGGCTTGGTCCCCAGGGAGACATCATTAGGATATTGCAGAAGCTTCAGGAGGGAGGCTATGGCCCTGAGGGGACGGTGGGACTATGCTCTTTCCTGCTCTCTGTCTTTTGATTTCGCTCCTGAGCGGGCCTGCTTTGCTCCTCTGTGCTTATACCATACTGCATCATGACAGTAGCACCCGGGCCTCTAAAGCTGTGAGGCTAAACAAACCTTTGTCAAAGGAAGGTGACCATTGCACACATTTGCTGTAATGGCAGCCAATTAGTGCAGGTTCTAAGCTGGCTGACTCTACAACCATCAGACCAGGGTTTCTACTGCTGTGATGAAATACCATGACCAAAAGCAACTTGGGCGAAAAGGATTTATTTCATCTTACAGCTTATGGTCTATCATTCAGGGAAATCACGGCAGGAACTGAAACAGAGGCAATGGAAGAATACTGCTGACCTTGATTTTTTTTTTTTTTTTATTTAGTGTTATTAAACGATTCGACTTCCCTTTCAACCCACCAGCACTGGGTAGGAGGGAAAGAAGCGTTAGTGGGAAAAGGGGCGGAGTTCTCTCTGCTACTTCCTTCTGGATAGGGTCGAAGAATTCTTTTGTGGGCAACACCAATATCAGTCATCCAGAAATCCAGAAGTCCAGGCAACCAGCAAGTCAGCACACAGCAAACAGCAGAGAACGAACCAGCAGCAAGCAGTCCTCTTCCAAGCAGCTGCCTTCTTCCTCTGGGCTGTCATATTTATATCCCTCAAAGTCCTCAGAACTCAAGTAATTCCACCTGGCGAAGACCATACTCCACATGAGACACTTAACAGTTGTGGACAAACTAAAATCCCTAACTTGGAATTTTAACAAAAACATGTTTACATATTGTAAACCAAAACATCCACAACAGAATACTGCTTACTGGCTTGTTTAGTCTGCTTTTTTATACCAGCCAGGACCACCTGTCCACGGATGGTCCCAACCCCACTGAGCTGGGCCCACCCACATCAGCCCTTCATGGAGAACAGGCACTATAAACTTGCCTGCAGGTAAAATGGCAACCAAGGATTGGCCCAACTTGAGGCCCAGGCCATGAGAAGAAGCCCACCCCTCATATTGCCTGGACAGCTAGGACCCAGAAACTGAACAGCTCAGAAACATAGAGAGTCATGGGAGCCTTATCAGGAGCTATCACAGTATCTGCATATCTTAGAATTCCTGCACATTTTTCTCATAACTTTTCTTTTAATTTAGGTTTTGTTTTTCAGGAAAAAAAAGTATATTTCTTGTATACAATTAAGGATAATAAAGCTACAGTAATTTTTGACTAAAAAGAAAGAGAAATCCTTAACATTCAGTCAGTCCTTTCACATTGCTAGTAGGGGCATGAGTAGGTGCAATCACTCAAGAAAGCAGATTAGCATTTTATTTAATGGCGAGTATGCATATGCCAGGTGTTCTAGTTTTGTATCTGTTGTTGTGACAAGCACCCTGACAAAAAAAGCAGCATAAGGGAAAGGGGGTTTCTTTGGCCTCCAGTTCCACGTTGCAACCCATCTTTTTAGGGAAATCAAGACAGGAATTCAAGCAGCTAGTCATATCTCATCTATAATCAAGAACAAAGAGATAGTAAGTGCATCTTTGCTGCTTGCTCTATTCTTAGACAGTCCTGACTAGGGAGTGTTGCCACCCTCAGTGGGCTTGGTTTTTCTATATTAATTCATAGTCCCACACAGACATACCCACAGGCCAACCTAATCAAAGTAATTCCTTATTAAGAATCTATTTCCTTGTGATTCTAGATTGTGCCAAACTGACAGTTAAAACTAATCAGCATACCAGATGACTTGTAAGTTCTACTCTTAGGAATATAAAAACAAACAAAACAATCCTTATGCATGTTTAAGAGAGTTTATATCACCATTCAGAAGCAGCTAAAACCTGGAAGGAAATAAAATGCCCACCATTAGGAGAGTGATATAAAGTAACCACACAATGGAATGTTAATTACTCTTAATTAAGTACTGTAAGACTCACTAATGGATGACTCTTACTTATAAATATAGTAAGTGGAAAGAACTAAGTACCAAGGGGTTATTTGCAATACTACCCTATGAATAAAAGTAAACCAGATGAATATATACTGTATATAACATCCTGCTCAATGATAGGCCAAATGTGATAATAGAGATGAAAAATTCCTATTACCTAATGATGATACAGACAATCTAGTGTCGTTAAAGAATGCATTATTCACTGATTGGTGCTTTGAACAGTGTAAAAAGGCCTGCTATGTAATATAGAGTGTATAGAGAATACAATTATATACAGTATATAATACTTGGCAACAATGATACATGACTATGTTACTGTTTTTTTTATATGTAGTGCAGTACTCTCATTTATATTTTGTTATTTTCATTGGTGCTAATTCTACCTAGCAAGAAACAAATGCTTCCTGTAAAAGAAAATTCCCTACCTGATAGCAGACTTGTCCATCTTGTGTTTATTGTAGCTCTTGGTAATCAAGAGGCCACACCAAGAAACAAACCTTCACCACTTGAGTTTGAGTAAGCACTATTAATTTTGTTCACCTAGAACCTCATTTCTTAGAACATAGCATCATTGTGGGGTGATAAAGGATTGTATTTGTTTTAGAAATACAGAGAGATACAACATTTAGAAAATTGTTGTTGAATTGAGTGTCTTCTGATGATCATTTCCAGCTCTGGTGCTTCTTGTGCATTTGATTTCAGTTGCAGTTGATGGTTAACCATCCTCCAAGCTTTCCCCTAATGATCTTCGAGTCATCCTGCTCATGCCTTGCTCAAGTTCCTTCCCACGTAGATTAGGGTGGAACCGCACACCTCATGGGATATTTTATACAAAGCTCTACAGCTTCTGCCTTCCTCTGTTTTAGGTCCTCACTTCAGGAAGAGAAGCTAGTACTTTATCACAGCCATGCCGCAGTGGTCTTAAAGTGGCCTGTATGTCTTAGTCAATGTTCTGTTCCTGTGAAGAAACACCATGACCATAACAACTCCTACAAAGGAAAGCATTTAACTGGGGCTTGCTTACAGTTCACAGGTTTAGTCAGTTGTCATTGCGTTCACCTGCCGGCAGACATGGTGCTGTGGGGTGGCTGAAAGTTCCACATTAGATCTGCAGAGGGAGAGGAATGGAAAAGGGAGAAGGGAGGAAGGGAGGGAGAGAGGGAGAGACAGAGACAGAGATAGAGATCGAGACAGAGATAGACAGATAAAGACAGACAGATGACAGACAGACTTGGCCAGGCTTGAGCCCAAAGCCCACACACAGTGACATACTTCCTCCAACAAGGCTGCGCCTTCCAATCCCTGTCAAGTAGTGCCACTCCCTAATGACCCAGCATTGGCATCTATGGGCCTGTGGGTGTTATTCAAAGCACCACCAGGTGGAAAGGGGACCTGAAGCTTCCTCTTATCAAAGAGCAGAATGCAAACTGTGAAAGCCATCTGTGAAAGAATCCTGAGCCTTCATTCCATTACCATTTTTTCTTTTCAGTGGCTTTAAACTTTTAGTACCATCTTCAATTTTTCCTTATTGAGTTTAAGGTAATGCAAAAGTTTAAGTACGGCTTAATTATTGGCATACACCGAGTGTCCCTTATCTAGTTATATTTCATGTGGAGTATTTTCAGGAACATTGTACCATTTCTTGGAAGTTTGGGGAGACCTCCAGTCAGGAGATGAACCTTTCATCTGTACTTAGAAGTGGCAAAGAAGAGGTGAGGGGGTGGTTTTGCCTATGATACTACAAAGGTTATAAGGTAGCAAACCAAGCAGGTAATCTCTTTTCCTGTGTTTGGCCTTTGTGGAGTTTCTCGAAAAAATATTTTCATAGCTTTTCTCACACTGGGCAAGGTTTTTAACCATTATTTCTTTAAATAGCTTTCTTTCTCTGTGTCCTTGGCAACTACAAGGTCCTGCATGGCAGGCTCTCCCGTTTGCTTCATAACTGAGCCGTGGGCTCCTCATTGCTCCAGGTCTATAATCAGTCTTATTTTGGATCATTTCTACTGCTGCATCTCCAATTTAATCCTTTCTTTCCTAGTGTCTAGTGTGCTGATGATTTCCTCTAAGATTTTAACCAGTTCATTGTAAATGGGACTGTTGCCCCATAAATATTCTTGGATTTTAGTAAGACAATTAAGAAAGTGCTTTAATCCTTTCAAGCCTTTGAGCCTCACTGAGTAGGACGTAGGACGGGAGCAGTTTCTCAATGTCCTTCTGACTGCCCTATGATCCACTCTCTGAGGAGGGTTTTCACTCTGGCAAGGAGATGGTCCAGGTATTTCCAGCTTTGTGTGACTTGTAGGATTTGTTTCCTCTGTCTTTTTTTTTGGGGGGGGGAGGACAGGGTTTCCCTATGTAGCTTTGGCTGTCCTGGACTCACTTTGTAGACCAGTATGGGCTCGACCTCACAGAGATCTTCCTGTCTCTGCCTCCCTAAATGCTGAGATTGAAGGCATGCACCACTATGATGAGGCTTTTTCTTAAGTTTGTGCAGTTCCTTTCCCATCTGCCAGCACTTTCCCCAAATGGATGTACCAACCAACACTAAAGAGCTGGGTTGGGGAACTCTGAACTTTCCTGGAGTACCGTAGATTCTTTCCCCTCTGCCTCCCTCTGCCTCCCAATTTGTGAATTCTAAATATCATGTTTTTCCCTAGACTATTAGCTCAATTCAGCTCAACCACCTAATTCTGCCTGGGACCTCTCTGTGTGCAATAGCCATGGGATGCTCACCAGACGAGGTGTCCCTTCTTTCAGGGAACACTGTCCCACGTCTCTAGACTCCAACATGTCAAAGACATTATCATTGTGCATTCCTTTTTAGAGTGCTTGATTGTTTATTTGTTTGTCTGTTGGAGAGCAGGGAATCTTATTCCTGTTGTGCTATGTTGGCCAGAAGTGAAGGTCTAGATGTTTCTACAGCACCTCCTTTTCTTCTAAAATTGGATAGAGTGTGATACGTCTCATCCTTTCCTCACTGGAACTTTTGTCTCATAAATCTTACATAATCCTCATTATGAATAGGCAGGAAACAGGCCACACCTGTGTGACTTTCTTCCCTGGGGAATGAAAGGACACATACCTGGCATTTCTCGAATCCCCTATCACTGAATTCTATTTGCGTGACTGATATTATCTCTTTAAAGACGATACACAATCCTAGCTCTCCTTTGCTTTTCAAATGCCTTGTGCAGCTACTCCCAATGCTATCTGATGGAAACAGTGAATTTTCAGAGCTGGATATTCAAGCTCAGAGGCCAAGACACAGACATTCACATTAGTCAGAGCTGATTCTTGGCTCAACTACTAAGTAAACATAATATTCCTTGAGCTCTTACTACCTGAGCAATGCATTGTGGGCTTTACCCTGGGTGGTTTCATTTGGTTCTCATAATACCATTATTTAATGCGAAATTACTACTTATTAGGAGTTCAATATAGAAATCTGCTTCAGGAGTCAGATGCTTAATTTTAACCCTGATGTTGCTCTTTTCTAGGTTTGTATTATGAGGGACATAATACAACGTCTCTAAACTTAAATATATACATATTTTCCTGTGGGTTGGTAATGTTAATATCTTCCTCCATGGAAATATGAGGACTGTAAGAGAAAAAAAAATATGTCAATTCTCAGCATGGCTATTGGTAGAGATATGTGCTCAATAAAAGCTAGTCAATGGGCTGCCATGCTAGCCCAGGTTTCGAGAGTGTTTGCACCATGTGTGTGATCACGGTGTGTGAAGCTCTGGGTTTGATTCTCAACCCTACATGAACTGATCATGGTGGGCCACACCAGTTGATGGGAGGCAGAGGTAGGAGGATCCAGTGTTTAAGATCATATGGGTTGCTCCTGACCAGTGATGGAATGCAAGCATTTCTGAGGCAACCCCATTCATGGAGCTGTGGACATTCTATTGGTGCTGACTTAGGCTCATGGATTTTCTACTGATGTTGCTGAACCCTCATTAGATTTCACAATCCTCATTTCCTGGAGGGAGGTTAGGCTTGCTATAAGTCTTTAGGCTTTGCTAGCCATTCTATTTTCCACTTTCATTTCACATAGACATTCCCTCTGAAAAGATCCTTGAATGTTTAATCTTTGGTGTTTGCCTTTTGGAGAACCTGAGTTAATAAAACCGCTGTGTTCTTGTTCAGTTTACCCTGGTGATTACCGATCACAAGTGCAAAAGAGGTTTTTCTGGTCCTAACTGTAGAGAAATGATGATTACCTCTGTTCTCCTTTGAAGCTGCTCTAAACTACAGAAGCTCTTTTTTTGCTTCACTCAATTTCCATTTTTTACTTTCCTGTCCTTGGAACTGTGAATGAATAACAACCTGGAGGGTGAACAATGATGTTGGCTTCATACATCTTTGTACTCTTTCCATTGTTGATGACCATGCAAAATATCCTTCATGCTATTATATATGATGAAGTTTTTACTTTTTTGTGATTTTTTTTCTTGCCATTTTATTTTCAATACATCTTTTCCCACATGCGGATAGTTATTCCAAGTGATCTCGGACAAATTACTTCATATCTCAGATCCTCAGATTTCTTATCATGAAACAGTGCTAGACACATACACTGTTTTGATTATTGTGAAGTAACGCACCAAGGTCACCTACATCTGTACCAAGTATTGAGGTGCTTATTTAGGCAGCTTAAAATATAAGGCAGTTTGTGGCTGTGTTAAGAAGAAATGAAAATTACTTAAATTGAAGTGTTCACAGGTAGAAATCAGCCCCAGACATGTGATGTTAATAAATGATGTAGTAAGATTCGAACTCAGGTCTTCTGGCCCAAGAGTACACCTTCATCACCAATAATTTGTTAAACTTCAGCGTCTTAATTTGCTCAGGCTGCTTTTGAAAAGTTGTATATGGTATGGCTTATAAACAACAGACTTTCTGGAGGCTTGGAAGTAAAGGCTCTGACAGATTTGGGTCTGATCAAGACCTATTTCTTACTCTACTTATATTTCTATTGAACAATAACACACTGGGTTTGGTGGTTTGAGTAGGTATGACCCCCATTGTCTCGTGTGTGTAATGCTTGGCCCATAAAGAGTGGCACAATTAGGAGGTGTGGCCTTGTTGGAGGAAGTGTGTCACTGTGGGGGCGGGCTTTGAGGTTTTACATGCTCAGGCTCTGCCCAGCGTGGAACACTGTCTCCTGAGGCTGACTGCAGCTCAAGATGTAGAACTCTCACCTCCTTCTCCAGCTCCCCACCGTGATGATAATGAACTAAACCTCTGAAAGTGGCAGTCAGCCCCAGTGACATGTTTTCCTTTCTAAGAGTTACCTTGTTGATGATATCTCTTCACAGCAGTAAAACCCAAACTAAGATACTGCTTGAAACGGAATTGATTTGCCTTAAAGTTGTAGAGGATGGCAAGTCAAAGCTCAGGGGGTCTTGGTCTGTCTTATGATCCAAAGCACGTCACAATGAATCCCAGTTGCGAGCTTCTGCACTCCGAACAGAACCGTGTTCCTCATGCCTTCCCTGTTGTGATGGATTATCCCTAAAAACTGTATGCCCAAAATAAACCTCTCTCTCTTAAGGTGTGTCTCGTCAGGCTGACCACCAAAGGGTAGCATCAGGCTGTGTCCCACAGGAGGCAAGCTTCAGTGAGAACTTGGTTGTATTGTGGAGTACTCCCTAACCTGAGCCAAGGGAGCTTCGTGTTTATGTTCTGGCATCTATCAGCTAAGAGATTCCCAGGGAGAAATAAAGTTTTAGGCATTTCTAGTTTGTCATATGTAGGAAAGGGGAGGGAGTGCAAGCAGCTTCCAAAGATGATCAGCTTCAAAAAAAAAAAAAAAGTACAGCAGGTGCTGAAGCCATGAGTTTTATTCTCTATCCTGAAAGCTATCATCCATCTGGTTTATAACTAAAACGTGGCAAATGGTGAGAGCTCCCAGGGAGTTTTCCATTAGTGTTCATTGTCCTACCACAAGGTGTTAAACACACTCAGTTCCTGTGCCAGCATTCTATTTCAGAGTCAGAAAATTGGGGTCTCACAGGGTCTGGTCTCCAATAATATCTTTTCTTTTTATTTGTCAAAAAACATTTCTTGGTCTCTATTATTATAAAGCTAACACTTTGTGCTGCTTTGTCTTGTTCAGTATTTGTAGCAACTCAGGATAACCTTTTTGGTGACCAAATAAACAGCACAAGTGGCCAGTACTCAAACTACTTGTCACCCTGAATTGCACTACTATGGTCCCAAGGCACTGAACAGTTATTCTCTGAACTTGCTGAGTTAGTGGTAGGAAGTCCAGCTTCACACTCTCCCGTTTCCTCTTCCAAACTGCCCCTGGGTTGCTTGAGATGATCCCAAGCCAGCTTGGGGATCACAGGGGCCAGGGGTTTGTCATTGTTGATCATTACAGTAAGAGTGATTAGAATGCCCTCTTTGTTAAACAACTGGTCCAGCTTTAGAGATGACAGCACATCACAGGGTACGTACTGTAAAGCTTTTAGCCATGAATGTCAATCAGTGTACAAGGAGGACACTGAAACTGTGTTGAGTTTTGTTATCTGTATTTATTTACAAGATGCTCAGAAAGGGTGTTCAGTGCAGGAAAGGGCCTCTGGCAATGAGCTTGAAGAAAGACATGGCACCTGCTGTGATCCTTTTGCACGACAAGGTATCCTTTTCATTTAGGAGGATTCCTTTTAAATCTGTAGAAAGTGGTGTATCAACTCATACAAAGCCTGTGGAAATGGTTTGTAAATGGGTAGATGTGAAAGGGATGCGTTCAGAATTTGAACAGGGTAGAGCTCTACCTGCCTCCTCCCGCTATTGGCAGCTTCCTAACAACACCACACCACATTCTTACCAATGACAAGTATTTGTACATTCATATTTTCAGCATCATACTTAAAAATAGGCTTTTAATAAGAATTTTACCGACTGAGAGACATTTCTTCTAAAAGTTGTATTAGCTTAGCGACAATTATGATATTTTTTTCTGTCATCTTTCTATTTACCATCCAATGTCCTTCTACTGCCCAACCCTGGCCCATAATAAGGTCTTATTTAGCCAGTAGAACATTCTCTGGTGTTCTAATTAATTTAACTTGATGCTTTTAGAATTATTAAGATTAATGGAAATTTTAAGGTGCTTCTTTCATTTATGTGAAAGTTTCAGATTTTTAGCATATAAAGATGTTTTCTTTAACTAAATGGAATTCACTGTCTCACCATTCTGTGAGCTCATTTCATCCATAAGGAATTACCATGCAGCCCATTTAAAAATGTTTACCCACTTAGCTGTTGGGGCAGCCTGTCGGTTATGACACATGTCTTCACTGCAGGAGCTGAGACTGTGAAGTGTCAGGATAATTTCATACAATTTCTCACGCTCTCCCAGTGCTCACACAGAGCCAACATCCATGAATCTGTTGAAGGATTGCAGCTTCCCCTTTTCCCTCGCTGGCAGCTGTCCCATGTCTCAGAAGAGTCATTTCCTGCTACTTAGTCATAGCATTTTTACTGACATCTCTGCGTTCTCCTTCGTGATCTACTTGTACTCAAGAGGAAGTGGCAATTCGGAAGCCAATATTAACGGTCTCCAGAACCGTCATAGTCAGATCCGTTTATCCTCTCCTCTCTCTTGTCATCATGTGATTCTGCTGCTTGCTGCTGCTCACTTGCCCGGCAGATTGCAGGATCTCAGGCTGAGTACCTCAAGCATTCACACCAACATGCACAATGCCGCAGGCTCCAGTGGCTTAAACGCTTACTTCTCACAGTCCCACAGGATGGAATTCTAAGGTCAGGGTTAAGCATGGCTCATTCCAGTGAGAGATGTCTTCTGCCTTCCAGTTGGCTGTCTTCGTTCTATGCCTTCATGTAGTGGAAAGAGTGAGGTAGTTCTCCAGGAATGTGTTACCAAGGCACTAGCCTCGCAGGAAACATCCTTATCACCTACTAACTTTCTGAAGAGTCCTCTACATCTACCTCAGGTGGGGGGAGAATTCAACAAATGAATTTTGCTGTGCTAAAAAATCCGATCAGATCCATTGTTTTCTTAATAGGTTACATGACCCCCTACACATCCTGGAATGTATCAGAAAAATATGGGGGATTTGAGATTAAGCCCCGAGATGATAGGACCTACTTACTGATCAACACACTATCTAGCTGTTATAATATAAACTCACTTTTAGAAGGTTAAAAGAATGAAGATTTCTTTTCTTGAATAAGAAGAATAAACCCTGTGTAGCATCTACTCAAGGAAGCATCAGCAGAGGCTCAGTCACATGACTAGGATTTGATGCTGGTGATTTTACTGGGACTAGAATAGAGTGGTGGCATTTGTCCCACACTGACCTTCTAACAGCAAAGAGGCTTGGTTTTCAGCATAATTTTCTAAGGGAGATCATTTCAGGAGAGGAAATAGTGGCACCCTCTTTTGATAGATTAGATCCAGCTTTTGGAGACGGGTCTTTTGCCAATTACTGGTCCTCAAGATCTGGTTATTTCCTGCTGGAAACACCCTTTGTTGTTTGTGTAAACATGTGTAACACATTATACTTGATTGGTTCTTTAAATGGCCTATACCTGGGCAGGGCAGAATGGGATAGACATGGCTAAGGTTTCTGGGATTTTGAGTATAGAAGAATCATGAGAATCATGGGAGACAGACAGACAGTAATAGAGGAAGAAGGAGGACACCACGATGGGTTAGCCTGGGGAAGAAACCATGTGGGGCCAGGAGGAAAGACTCCAATATTGGCATGAAAAGGCCCAGATGAAGAATAAAAGCAAGTATTGATAAGATTATGGATGGAAGATAGGATGGTTAAGGAGGATGGCATTGGACGGGGGCTGGGAGGAGGATGGTGAGGATGTTCAGATAGCGTAGATGGGAATGTCTGCCCAGCCCAAGGTTAATGAGGCAATTACAAAACCCAACAGGTGTCTGTGCCTTATTATTTGTGATATCGGGTTAGATAAGCCCGCCATGATAATAGTAAACATTATATAGCCCAACAGCCATTTATTTATTTACTACTACATCCGGCCATGTTTTCCTCAGGACAGGACCAGGTTTGAGACGACAAGGAGAGTTGACAAGTTCTGCTGCCATCTGTAGCCCACTGCAGCCTTCGGCTAGATTTTATTTATTTATTTTTGTCTGTTTGTTTTAATTTTTTATTCACTTATTTACTTAATCACTTTGCAGCCTGATCAGAGCCCCGTATCCCCTCTCCTCTCAGGCCCACCCTCACACCCCCTCCCACAATTCCCTCCATGGGTACCAACGCACCCTGGCACATCAGGTCACAGCACATCCTCTCCGACCAAGGCCAGACAAGGCAACTCAGCTAGAGGAGAGAGATCTAAAGGTAGGTAACGGAGTCAGAGACAGACCCACTCCAATTGTTAGGGGACCCACATGAAGAACAAGTTGTACATCTGTTACATATCTATAGAGGTCTAGGTCCAGCCTATGCATGTACTTTGGTTGGTGGCTCACTCGCTCTGAGCCCCCATAGGCCCAGGTTAGCTCACTCTGTAGGTCTTCTTGTGGTGTCCTTGACCCTTCCAGCTCAGCCCATTTCATTTAGATTTCCCAATTTTGTGATGTACAGGTTTTTGAAGTAAGACCTAATGATTCTTTAGATTTCTTCAGTTTTTGTTGTTATGCCCTTTTCATTTCTGACTTTGCTAATTTATATACTGTCTCTTTGCCTCTTAGTTTGGATAAGGCTTTGTCTATCTTGTTAAATTTCTCAAAGACCCAGCTCTTGGTTTCGTTGATTCTTTGTATTATTCTCTTTGTTTCTAATTTACTGATTTCAGTCCTGACTTTGATTATTTTCTGCCATCTACCCCTCTTGTACGTGTTTGCTTTTGTTGTTGTTGTTGTTCTAGAGCTTTCCGATGTGCTTTTAAATTGCTAGTATGAGATCTCTCCAAGTTTTTTATGAAAACACTTAGTGCTATGAACTCTTAGCACTGCTTTCATTGTCCCATAAGTTTGGGTATGTTGTCCTACCTTTCATTGAATTCTAGAAAGCCTTTAATTTCTTTCTTTATTTCTTCCCTTACTAAGAGTAGAGAGCTGGTCAGTTTCCATGAGTTTTTAGGCTTTCTTTTGTTGTGGAAGTCCAGATTTAATCCATGGTGGTCTGACAATATACAAGGGGTTATTTCAATTTTCTTGTATCTGTTTAGGCTTGCTTTGTGACCAAGTATATGGTCAAATTTGGAGAAGGTTCCATGAGGTGCTAAGAAGAAGGTGTATTCTTTTGTGTGTGTTTGGATGTTTTGTAGATATCTGTTAGGTCCATTTGATTCATAACATCTGTTAGTTTCATTATTTCTCTGTCTAGTTTCTGTCTCAATGACCTGTCCATTAGTGAAACTGTGGTGAACTCCCACTATTAAAATGTGGGGTTCGATGTGTGATTCAAGCGTTAGTAATTTTTTTTTTTACAAATGTGGGTAACCTTGCATTTGGGGAAAGATGTCATCTTGGTGGACTTTTTCCTTGATAAGAACAAAGTGTGTTGCCCTATCTCTTTTGATAAATTTTTGTTGAAAGTCTGTTTTATTAGATATTCCAATGGCCTCTGCAGCTTACTTCTTGGGTCCATTTGTTTTGGAAAAACTTTTTTTTTCCAGCTCTTTACTCTGAGGGGATGTCTATCTTTGTTGCTGAGATGTGTTTCTTGTATGCAGAAGAATAATGGATCCTGTTTTCATATTCATTCTGTTAGCCTGTACCTTTTATTGGGGAATTGAGTGCATTGATGGTGGAGAGATAATAATGACCAATGATTGTTAATTCCTGTTATTCTGATGTTGGTGGTGTTAGTGTGTGTGTTTCCATTCTTTTGGTTTTGCTGCTGTGGGGTTATTTATTTCCTATGTTTTCTTGGATATAGTTAACCTTGCATTAAAGTTTTTCTTCTAGTATCTTCTGTAAAGCTGGATTTGTGGATAGATATTGTTTAACTTTGGCTTTGTTGTGGAATATCTTGTTTTCTCCATCTGTGGTGATTGCAAGTGTTGCTGGGTATAGTAGTCTGGCCTGGCATCTATGGTCTTTTAGAGTCTCCAATATATCTGCCCATATCCTTCTGGCTTTTAGAGTTTTGTTGAGAAGGTGAGTGTAATTCTGATAGGTTTGTCTTTATATGTAATTTGGCCTTTTTCCTTTGCTGCTTTTAATACTCTTTCTTTGTTCTGTACATTTAGTGTTTTGATTATTATGTGGTGGGAAGATTTTCTTTTCTGGTCCAATCTATGTGGTGTTCTGTAAGCTTCTTGTATTATATGTTTACAGGCTTCTCTTTCTTAAGGTTTGGGAAGTTTTCTTCTCTGATTTTGTTGAAAATATTTTCTGGGCCCGGTTGCTGACAGTCTTCTTCTTCTTCTATCTCTATAATTCGTAGGTTAGGTCATTTCATAGTGTTCCAGATTTCTTAGATGTTTTGTGTCAGGAACCTTTTAGATTTAACCTTTTTTTTTTTTTTTGACTGATGTATTAATTTCTTCAATTGTATCTTCTCTGCTTGAGATTTTCTCCTCCATTTCTTGTATTCTGTTGGTGATGCTTGCATCTTTAGTTCCTGTTCTTTTTCCTAGGTTTTCCAACTCCAAGATTCCCTCAGTTTGTGTTTTCTTTATTGCTTCTATTTCTATTCTCAAGTTTTGAACCATTTTATTCATTTCCTTCACCTGATTGTATTTTCCTGTATTTATTGAAGGGGTTTATTCATTTCTTCTTGAAAGGCCTCTACCATCTTTATAAGGTTGGATTTAAGGTCTTGTGCTATGGCTGTGTTAGGGTATCCAAGGCTTGCTGTAGTAGCATAGCTTGGCTCTGGTGATGCCACATTGTCCTAGCTCTTGTTGATTGTGTTCTTATGCTGGCCTTTAGCCATTTGGTTGTCTCTCATGTTGGCTAGATGTTCCTGATGCTGGCAGAACCATTTGGGGAAGGCAGGGAGAGCATTGGGCTTGACAGTGAGGCTCAGGGAACAGTCTACTTATCACCTCTACTGACTGTACCCCAGGCAGACCTGAATGTTCCTGGGGCCCTGCAGGCCTCCTCAGGAAGGTGGGTGATACTTACCTCTGTTCGCTGTGCCCCAGGTGGACCTGGCAGGCAGGGGACTGGTGAGGGTGGTGTGTCTGTGATGTGTGTGTGTGTGTCTGTGTGTGTGTGTGTGTGTGTGTGTGTATGTGTCTAACCTGGATGTTCTCCTTGGGTAGGCAGGCCTGCAGGCTCAGGAAACAGCCCACTGCTCACATCTGCTGGCTGTGCCCCCCTCTGCTAGATATTAGAAGTGCAGATGTTTCCTGTATTTGAGCCACGTTTGTTGTCATTAAATCTGCTGTTTCATTATCACCTTGTTCACAGATGTGGTCCTTGTCACATGGAGTGTTTCTGCTCCAACATTCTCTTTTCCTTTGTCTCTCTGCTATTTATACTTGGGTGGGGTGGAATGAGCCCAGACTGAATTCAAATTCATGACTATCTATCTGAGTTCTGTGATTACAGGGCGGTGCCACTGTACCTGGTCTCTTCTGCCTTCTGTCCTCACTGGAGGACACCTTCCTTTCACCTACTTTCTCATTTCAGTTACCAGGTAAACACTGCTTCCTAAGGAGCCCTTCATTATCCTCAAATAAAGTATGCAATTTACACGCACCCCCCCCCCCACACGTGCACACACACAATTTCAAAAAGGGGTGGGCGCTGTGGCTTCAGTTCTTCATCACTTCTGAGGGAAGTGTTAAATAGCAGTGTTTCTGGAGGTAGGTGTCTGTTTTGTCTCAGCATCCCCCTGCGCTCAGCTTTTAAAGCCTAGATTTTGCTCCCATCCAGAGTCCTTGCTCATGGTTACTCACGGAAGCTCATCCAGTACAGGCATGACCAAGGATGCCCTAGGCCATGGTTAGAGGATGCGTAGGGGTGTCCTGGGAAATAAGACACAGAGTGTGAGTGAGTAGTAAATGCAAATGTGTAGCTTTTCTCCGATGTTAGGAAACAGAAAAGAGAGGAGCCCAACTATTATGTGGTACAGGGTACATGTTGTGCTTCATCCAAATATGTGCCATAGTCACCATGTTCTGCTTCCCGTAGGGATTTGGAGTTTTCATTTTGAGAGCCTTGCAAGGCATTCTGTTCCTGGAAGAGAAAACGACGGTGGGTATTTCTAGATTTCTTTGAAAAATCTCTGCTTGTGACTCAGAGTTATTTAAAATGCTTTTCTGTGTTAATTTAATGATACAATTTTGTTTTTCTGATAAAGCCCCCATAACATCTCCAAAGAGAATAAAGCTGAGAAATGTTTTGAAAAGAGAATATTATTTTTTGGAATAACCGTGAAAATGAACGTGTGTAACACTGTGTGAGAATGATGGGGTACAGACAAAAGATATGCACACTGACACCTTTGCCATCACTTTGTTTCGTCAAGGAACATCAGTGATCGACAGGCTAGGACATTCCTACTTCATGAGTAAATCTTCTGAGGGACTAGGAAACCATAACGATGGCACAAGGAAGCACCGCGTGTAAGTAACTGTGAGACGGCCGCGTAGAGTCTTCATGCTATGCAACAGGCTGATTTTCTCAAGTAATTGTCAACATCAGTTGAAAATAACCAAATTTCCTTACAGTCTGTGTGTGTGTGTGAATGTATTCGTGTGTCTATGCACATGTACACTTGTGCATGGGCATATGGACCCCAGAGGTCAACCCTGGTGTCTCAACCTTATTTAGTTTTTGAGACAGGGTCTCAAAAGCTTATTGGTTTGGCTAGGCTGGCTAGCTAGAGAGCTCCAGGGATCTTCTGCCTGTTTGCTCAGTGCCTGTGACTACAGGTATGTGCCTGTTTTGAAGTCAAGTCTTCACACCTTCAGGGCAGACACTTCAGTGACTGAGCCATCTCCCCAGCTGCCTCCCAGAGCGCTGGGGTCACGAGTGTGCACCATTGCACCCCACTGCCTCCCCAGAACCTTAAAGGCTTTTGTTTTTTTCTTTTAAAATTTGGGAAGGAGCACCAAATCTCATGAGTAAAAGATACTCCTGAGCCATCTTTTTAAATTAATATTTTAATGAATGAGTTATGCAAAAGACCCCAAGGATAGCCTTAGAAGTTGGCAGGTGAAGCACTCTTACAAGAGCATAGAAAACTTCAGTTTGTAAACATGTTCAGCTGGGTGAAAGAGAAACTGCAGCACAATGAAGCTGCCGCTGAGGAAATGCCCATGTTTTGGTTGGCTTAGGAGCTAATATGCTATACTAATTCAGGAAGCTCAGAAGACTGAGTCAGTCCATAGGGACATTGTGAATATACTGATAGTCAGGCTTTAAGAGAAGATACATTCTTTTTTTTTTTTTAAGTGGTTTTGTTCCAAAGCAAGAGATGCTGAAAATTATCCTCCTTTCCTTCATCCAACCTACACTCATCGCCTTTTTATTCTTCTTAACTTCAGAATTAACTTAAATAATACATGTCCTAAAGATATTCTCATCAGCCTAGGGATGAAGCCCACCTTTAGGCTCAGTACACCTCCCTTCCCATTGGCTTGGTTTTGTTTCATTTTTGACCATCTTTCATTTTTTTCCTCTGCTAGATGACAAAACTTCAGGTTCTAACAGCGTTTCTGAACGGTATCCCAAAGCCCACCTACATCAGTGCTAAACCACTGATTCCTGAGCTGCATTCAGATGTATGGAATTGGAACCTCAAGGAGGTGGGTCCCGAAATTTGAGTTTTAACGTCCTATAGATATTCTTCCTCGCTGACATTTGAGTCAGAATACAGGCCACCGTGCTCAGGCGAGAAAACATCAAAATCGTGGTCTAGAGGAGAGAAGACTGTCCACTCCCACCAGAGACAGCCTGCATAGGTGTCTGTGTGCTCCAGAGAATCATCTACAATAGCCATCATATTTTTGGTTTTGAATGAGTGATTTTAAGGCAGCCAAAGTAAAGGAATACATAGAAAGTGTAGATGGATCAATAGATCATAAAACTGGGTTCCCATCACATCCAGCAGAAGGAGGCTGGGGAAGGGCAGATAGCTGGCATTTCTCGTCAAGAACCCCAGGCAGAGGGTCTCCTCAAGTGAGGCTTCCAAGTAAAGAACAGACATTTAGAGATGACATCATCAAATAAGGCGCTTACGCCATCACGTGGAACCTGGCGAGGGAATTTGAAACAGTCGGTTGCAGTTCCTGGTTGAGCCCTCTTCCCAGGATTGAGACCCCCATGGCTGAACTTTCCGGCTTTTCTTTCCCACCTTTTAATATCACAGTAACCTCTGTTGGAAATGGCTCACCTTCCAGCTTTTTCTTCCCACCTTGTCACAGAGTTGGTTCAGGGGTGAGGTGGAGTGGGGGTTGGGGAGGCAGCCTGTGCTAAGATAAGTGTTCTTTGAATGGAAGTCATGATAAATATGCTTGGAGGGAGCTTCTCAGTGAGCTAATACATACGGCACAAGGCAGTTTATCAAAATGATGTTCATCAGAGGTGTGGAAAGTTGCTTTGGCTCAGAATGGAAGGAGAGTGAAGGAAGCCTGTTAGAGTCCGCATCCTTCTGCATAGTCCATCCCTCACTGTCTTCCCTCATTTCTCACTCAACACCTGCATATTGATTTCAGGCATCTGAAAATGCCACCAGCCTGGGTCTCTGCTTCCCCCACAGCCTGATGGTCCACATTCCTCTCGACTAAGCCAGGATTTTTGCTCTGCCGTCCCTTCCATGACTTCACTACCTACATGACCCTTACGCCACATTCTTACGTGTTTTGGAGGTAACTGAATGTCCTTAAGCCACAGCAGCTTATGCATGGAACAGATGCAGTCACGTAAATGATACTACTGTTTGGTAGCAACCTTCTCGTGGAGCCCCTGGGCTGTCTGTTTGTGTTTAAGGGGCACAAACATTTTGGGGCTTCTGGCTTTTGTCTATTTGTCTCCATCTTTCCATTTGAACTCGAAAGCCAGCAACATTATTCCTTTCCACAAATCCCCTCCCAGGGCTACACCCCCGAGCAGCTGCAGGCCTGTGGGGTGGTAATTCCTTCCTCCTTTCTAATCAGGTTGGCCAGTGCAGTGCAATGTTTCTCGAAACTGATAAGCTTTGCCACGTGCGCATGCAGGCTTGCAGAAAGACACTGCTTTGAACAACAGTGAACATCATAAAAACTAAAAATGAACAATTAGATAAACACCTGAATAAGCAGCTGAGGATGAAGGCAGGACCCGAGCTTGAGTCAGAAGAGGGCTTACACCACCTGACATTGAACCTGGGTCCGTGTTTCCTGGTAGTACAGCACAGAGGGACAGAAGTAGGCTGCCAGCCTCCAGTACAAAAGTCCGGATGTGAAGAACAGCACAGTGTGTTTGCTCCTTGGTGAATGCAGCCGGCCACAGCCGGCAGATAGGAGTGCAGATTATCAGTCAGGCAAATATAAAGGGCAAATATGAAGGAGTATGTCTGAAAGCCCAAGCGGCAAAGGGATTTGGTCGGGGAATCATGCATAGTAATGGGTTATAATGAGCAAAGTAAACTCTAGGTCACATGCCTTGTGGTTTGCGAGGAAGGGCCTCATCTGACACAAACAACTTGAAGGGAAGTTAGTGATCATTTAGAGGGGCGGCATCCTCCTCCTCTGAAAATCCGCTACTGGAAGCAAGCTGGTCGTCAGACAGATCTTGGCACACCCTGTTCGGCAAGTTCAAACACCCGGCTCTCGGGCTCCCACAGGAAAGCAGCCCAGGGAGCTTGGCTGAACGGAGCTTACAAGGTTTCTAGTGGTCGTGGGGCAGGAGATTCTTTTTTAAGCTGAGCAATGGAATAGCCCGTGGGGTTTTTTTTTTTTTCTGCTCTCAGCAGGTGAAGAGGAGGTGGTCTCTGGTGGCTTGTCACCCTGTCACCGAAGGCAGAGGGCGGACGCGGTTTGAGACCCGAAACTCAGCTCCGCGCTGGGGAACGCTACACCAAACTCGCCCTTGGCGCTGGGGGAGGATCTTACCAGCGGAGGGCGTGACATGGGACGGGGCGTGGCTCCAGACATGGGCGTGGCCTGGAGCTTGGACTGGCTTCAGCCGAGGGGGCGGGGCCCGGGGCGGGGCGGGGCTGTGGCGCCGACAGGCGCTGGCGGTGGTGGCGGAGCAGAGCGCAGCGCAGGGGAGGGGACGGGCGGCCGGCCGCGCGGAGCGAGTGAGTCACCTGACCGCCGCTTGCCGCCTGCAGTCGGGCCGCGCAGCGCCTCGGCTCCGGTGAGTGGCTCGGGCGGAGCGGGCCGCCGTCCTTCCGTCCTTCCCGGGGGTCAGCGAGGCTGGTGGCGGGCGGCGGCGCGGGCCTGGAAGGGGCTGCGGGCTGCGCGCTGTTTACGCGCCGCGCGGGCGCTCCGGGCCGGCCGAGCCGGCGCCGCCCTGCACCGCGCTCCGCGGGCCGCGTCCCGCTCAGCCTGCGTGCGGGGGCAAGGTCGAGCCGTCCGGAGCTCCTCGACCACCGGGCGCGCCGGGCTTCCCTTTGTTGCAGCTTGGCGCATGTTTGTAATTTAGACTCGCACAGCAAAGGCAGAGTGGTTCTCGGCGATCAGGACACTAGCTTTGTGTTCGTGTCCGTTGGCGCCAGGGCCAAGGCGTTCTCGCTCTTCTCCGGCACTTTGTTGTCGTTTAGTGGAATTGCGCCGACGGCTTTTAGGTAGTGAGCTCTCTACGTTCAGCGGGCGCTGAGTCAAGGC
Organism: Psammomys obesus; assembly: GCF_907164565.1. Lineage (NCBI taxonomy): Eukaryota > Metazoa > Chordata > Mammalia > Rodentia > Muridae > Psammomys > Psammomys obesus. The sequence goes on from NW_026592666.1 coordinate 5,494,421, forward strand.
AGACGTAGTAGTAATTCTGAAAGAACGTGTGTGGGAAAATCCAGCTCCAGCGACAGGCGTGGAAGAACAAAGACTGTTTTGCAGGATGCTGCTCTTTTTGGAGAATTGTATAGAGTTGTGACTGCTCGCCATGGAGGATGCCCCTGCTGGGTCTTTGTTTAGGTATTTGAGCACTCCTTTCAGCCGCTGGGTTTGTATGGAAGGCAGCTTAGAAAGATTAAAGGATGGCCACCCTAGATTTTGTTAGTGGCCGAACCGCTGAGAGCTACTACACACGTAGAGAAATGGGAAGAGGTATGGGTTGGCCTATTCTTCCTGCTCTTGCAGCAGTGGCAGGCTCTGGGCTGGGCTTGAAGGCGCTTGCCACTTCTGGCTTTGGCCATGGTAAGGGTGTCTAGGGTAAAAAGGCTCCTGGTGAGTCATCTTGGAGTTGGGTAGCTTTGGAGGAGTAATCGCCTCTTGTATTGTTGTTTAACCGACGGATCTGTCAAGTAGCTTCCCTTTGTTCGCCACGTTGGTTGGATAACAAGGTAGGGTGACTCTAAAAGAGTTTGTGTTGCTGAGTCATTCACCCTCGTCTGAGAGGTAATTAGGAACAGCTGGTGCAGATACACGCATCACATGCCTCCACTATAAAAGGCTGAGCTGCACACACGAGGGCTTGCTTCAGGAGGCCGGCGGGGACCCAGCCGCGGACTGTCTGTTTTGATACAGGTAATCAGTTGGGTGACGTGGGAGGGCGCGCTTAGGACGTGGCCAAGTAGCACCGAGGTGATGTTTAAACAGCAGCCTCATGGCCTCCTGCCGGAGAATCGATTTGCACTGGAGGAAGCTGTATCTCAGATTTCAGATAGAAGACATTCATCGGCGTTGTAACGCAACAGTATTGTAACGTTTCCTTCTCTTGTTTTGTTTGCTTTTAGTATTGATGCTGAGTGGTGAATGCGTGCAATTCTTTATAAGAGGGTTTTTTTTTTTTTTTTTTTTTTTTTTTTTTTTTTTTTTT
>NW_026592666.1:5495526-5584120 GCF_907164565.1 Psammomys obesus
TTTTTTTTTTTTTTTTTTTTTTTTTTTTTTTTTTTTTTTTTAAGTGAGGCCACAAAGCGATTTCCTTTCGGGGCCTAGAACAAGGGGTCGATGGGAAGACAGTGTGTGTCTCACTCTTGATTTTACCGATCTTCTTCAGTGCAAACTTTGGAAATGGATGGAAAGGAGGGGCAGGAGAGCTGGCTTCGTCCCTTTGACCAAAAGAATGATTTTTGTTGTTGTTTTAAATTTTTTACATTTATTTACTCACTTTTGTTTTGTACATCCATGTGTTCAGAGGTCAGAGGACAGTTTGCAGTTGTGGTTCTCTCCTTCCACTCTGTGGCAGAGTTCTGGGGATGGACCTCAGGTCATCAAGCGTGGTGGCAAGTGCCTTTACCCACTCAAAGCATTGCACTGGCCTCAAGAATGATGACGAACTCTTCATTATGGATGATTGTTCCTTTAAAACATTTGTAGTGGGGAAGCAGTGGGCTTGTTGCTTTAGATTTAGGGGTTGGCATTCATGACTCTGTCAGATGAGATTTCAGGTAGTGTACAAGATGCTTCATCTGAGATGAAAATATCCAAAGCAAAAAGTTAAATAAGCAAAGTGATGTCAGTATTGCTTGCATATTAGGTAATTGATTATTTGCACTTTCTTCTTCTTTTTTTTTTTTTTTTTTCTGTTGAGGATTATAAAACTCAGGTTCCACTGCTAATACCATCATTCCAAATCTGCAACAGTTTTTTTGTTTTTAATTTCTGAACTCTTCTTGAGAGTTGTAATTATTTCAAAATAGTCTTAGTATTTAATTTTCACTTTATATGTACTTTTCATACTGCAAAGACTAAAAGATGCGAATTTCTTATTACATTGTTAACATTAGTGACAGAAGTAAAAAAAAAATACGTTTGATGACATTGTATTGAATTTGAAGCCCAGTGGGTGGCTGGCTGAGTGTGTGATCTGCAGGTAGTGGTTAGAAGGTACATCGAGAATGCTTGATCATTTACATACCGCAGTGTATGTAGTGTTTATAACAAAGTCTTCAAAATTGTAGCCTTCTCTTGCCCTTTGAAAGCTTTTGGGCCCCCCCCTTTTTTCCTCGTGATTATTATTAAAACTGTGTATTTAGATAATCCCTTGGGAAGTGGTGTTCCTTAGACTATCTGTCCCTACGGAGTGGTTAGTAATTCTTATTTATTTTTTTGTTTATTTAATATTTTTTTTGCCTTAATTCATTCTTTTTCTTTTTCTGTGTGCATGTGTGGGGACACACAGGTATCATTGTGTGTGTGTAGGTTTGAGGCCAGCCTGTGGGGTAGGTTCTCCCCCTCCACCGCGTGCGTCTGGGTATTAAACTCTGCCCCTTAGGCTTGGCAGTGGACACCCTTATCCACTGAACCGTCTCACTGGCCCAGGAGGCGTAGCTGCTGTTCACCCTTCAGTTCCACCTGATGGCCTGTGCCTCTGTCCCTCTGTACTGTGGAGGTGCCTCTCACAATAGCAGCCACCAGAAACCTGCTGAAAGGACCAGGTGCCAGAAGCCTCTCCCCAGTGCCCCTTGCTCTGTCCATGGCTGAGGTTTTAGCAGTTCCCTCCCTTCACTTCTAGCTTTCTGTTAGTGGGACAGTTGCTTGAACCCTGAACCCCAGATCTCTTGAGGATCATGCAAAATGAAGGGATTATTTTAGGTGGTGGGATGGATGATTTTTTTAGATCCTTTAAAAGAAAAATGCCAAGTGAGAGGCTCAACAAATATCCAGATAATGGGTAATTTGAGTGCTGTTTGCTAACTCCAGACCCTTGTCAGAGTAAACATTTCAGAACTGCAGATAAACTACTTCTTTACCTCACTGTGGACCCCGCTTTCTGGCATTGACATGGCATTGACAGATCTGAAGTTGGGGATCCCTGTACACTTCATAGAGAAGCCATAAGCTCTGGTGAGAGATCTTTACTGTTAAAGATGACGATCTGGCTAAGTCATCATCTGTGAGGCTTTGGGGCTGGCTCATAACTTTTGTCTTGCTGTTTCTGACAATAGGGATGATGGTGGTGGTGGTCTGTGCCATAGATTGAGGATCAAGTGTTACTGAGAATCAAGTGGCCAGGACAGAAACTGTTAGGTGCTATTTTCTGTTGTTCTGGGTTGTGTGTTTACATGGCTCGTTAGGTAGCTTCTGGGACTAAGCGAGCAGTCCCCACACAGGTGAGCTGGAGGCCTGCATAGGCATTCTTTCTAGAAACACAACTCAGGTGGACACTGATGGCAAGTTGGTAGCCAGGTTTTAGGTTGGGGCTTATGGGGCTGTCAGGCTTGGAAGAGTTCTGAAGCGCCCCATTCAGTCCTGCCAGGTAAGTGCACCTGGCTTTTGAAGAAATAAAAATGCTTAGTTTTCTGTCTGGCTTCTCCTCGGCATCCTAGTTGAGGATGCTCTGACCCATCAGAGTTAGCAGCCACTAAATGTGGTCACTCCCTCCTGCTTATTAGGGCTAGAATGGAACCAGCCCAGTTCTGCCTCCCATTGCAGTCTGTAAGCCCTGTGTTTTCTTCAGATTGTAGAGAAGTTATCCATAATAGGGACCCAAAGACAGCAGGTGTGTTTTCAAGCAGCTGTTGTGCCTCTGATGGTTCTGAAATGCTCATCAGACCCTTGGGTGATCTCTCTTCAACCCTGTGTGAATTTCTGCTGGTGACGGTCTGTCTGTCCCCCCACCACACTAAATGTGCCTTGGCTGTGTTTGCTTACTAACCTGTCTACTGATTGCAGAGTGAACCAATGTAGACTAGTTCTGTTTCTCTGGGCTTTGACACTCGGCTGTTTTTAACTTTTGAATGGGGAGGGTGTCATGTATCATGTGCCCTTGACTGTATACTGAGTTGAAACTCTTGGATTTTGAATTTCTGTTTTCATACCGATTGTGAGGAAGTGGCTGAACGAGCTCATTCTTCTAATTCGTCTCTCACGATAGAAAGGAAACTGATCTTGGGATTTATTACCTGTAATACATTGACGTTGAGTTGATTGAGCAAATATAATTTGGTTGAAGAGATGTCCCCAACCTGTCTACCTATCATTTCCTTTTATATCAATACCCCTTAGAGCAGACCTTTTTTAGTTCTACTTAGAACCCTGGTGTTTAGAATGAGTTTGCAAGGTATTAAAAACTGCCCCAAGGCAAACCTGGGAAACAGAATCGCAGCCAGAGTCTTGCCTGGGTTATTAACCAGCTGCTGTTAGGGCACCTTGGACTCCCTGAGGCTGGCCAGATGCAGGAGCCCCTCTTAGCACCGGGACAGTTTGGAAATGTTCATTATGGGCTGAAGTCGTGTGCAAGTTATATTCTGTTAAAAGGAAGTTTAAATCCATTTTCTCAGAGCCCTAGGATAGTCTTTTGTTCAAAATAATACTTTCATAATAAAATAATTATTCCTGGTTTTTGTCCGTCTCAGTCAGTGTTCTGCTGTGAGGAAACACCATGGCCACAGCAACTCCTGTAAAAGAAAGCATGAATTTGGGGCTGGCTTACAGCGTCAGAGGCTTAGTCCAGCTTCATCACGGCAGGGAGCATGGTGGCACTCAGGCAGACATGGTGCTGGAGAAGGAGCTGAGAGTTCTGCATCTTTGTCCACAGGTAGCAGGAAGAGAGATGGAAGAGAGAGAGAAAAGAGAGAGAGATTGGGACTGGGTTTGGCTTTTGAAACCCCAAAGCTCACCCTAGTGGCATACGTCCTCCAACAGGGCAACACCTCCTAATCCCTACCAAGTAGTGCGCTTCCCTAATGACCAGACATTCAAATCTCTGCTCCCTGGGAACCACTCTTACTCAACCTAACATACTATCTGATGAAGTTACTCAATTTTAAAAGTTATTGGCCATTTTTTAGATGGGGTCAGTAACATTGGATGGTTGCTCTGTTTCTCATTTCTCCTTAAACTTGAATTCCACTCAAAAGTTCTTTATAGCAGACTTTTTTTTGTTTGTTTTTTGGTGGTTGTTCTTTGGTAGCGTAGACATTAGCAATGGGCCACTTCCCACTTCTTAGGATGTAGATTAAATAGTAGAGTGAGGTCTCTGCCCTCATTTATTCTTCCCCATTAATCTGTTTCATTGACTGTCTGTCTCCCAGACACCCTAGGAAGGTGCTTTTGACTGAGGAGGTGAAATCTTCAGCATCCGCTTGAAGAGTTTCGGAGATCCACCTCCCCACCTCTCTGCTTACTGGTGTCCTTAGGGCTTAAAGCTGTGTAAGGACAGCAGCGTCTTGTAGAAGTCAGCTCAATCACTTCAGAAGGTATTACAAGATATATAGCTATAAACATTTATTAATACATTTTTAATACATCTATTAGGTTGTCATTCCAGAGTTAGTAGTTTGGGGCAAGAACAGTAATTTTATTAGTGTATATTTTATGCTTAACCACTGTTCTTGAGATGAAAAGCTGTTATCGTATGCTGGCTCAGCTGTCGTTTACAAGGTCCTGATGCTTATTTACTGTAGTTTCCTGAGGTGTCTTCTTGGCACAGCACACAGTTTCCACTGTGGAGGAGCCATCTTCCAAATGAGAAGAGTCAGCAAACTAATTTATGGCTCTCTTAAGATTTTTTTTATTGGGCAGGGTTTTGCTGGCCTTGAACTCCACAACTCTCCTGCTTCTGCCTCTGGAATGCTAGGCGTCCCTGACTTAGCTAGAGTTTTAATGGTGAAAAGCTTGTTGTCCTGTTGATTAGGTATCTTCACTGACATGCCTTCAGTTGTTCCTCTCATTGGGAGACATCGAAGGAAACTCCAGTTGATGCTGAGTCTGTGGCCACTGTCAGCTTTTGATACTCGATTATCTTCTTGTAGCAAAAGACTCCACAAGTACTGATCAAACTCCAGGTCTTTTTAGTTCCTTCGAGGTGTAGTTTGTTTCTGAGGGCTCGCCTTTCATCCTTCATCAGGTTAGGTTCAGACCTCAAGGATCGGGGCACCATAGAGTAGTCACAGAGTGGGCTGACAGAAGGAGTTGTTCTCGGTGGAAGAGCTCAGATACGCGTGTGTCCCTCCATCCTCCTCTTCCTTTAACTGCAGTAGCTCTCATTTGGGAAGGTCAGGGTGGGATAAAGTGTGTTTGGGTTTAATGGTGCTTTGTTCTTGTCTTCCTGCCCATGTTCCTCTTTACCCATACTTACATGGATACACATATGTTAAGTGTGTGTAGATAGCAGGGTGGGTTGCTAAATTCATCTCTATGTTTGTGACATTGAAGCTTGGTTGATGCTGGGTTCACATGTGTAACGTAGGAAACAAACATGTTTCATATGCCAGGAACTTCTGTAGCTGTTGGCAGAACTCTACAGAAGTTGTAGTAACAGACCAGCAGGCTTCAGTAACAGCATGGCCAATTGTAGTGAGATGTGCTAGGGAATCAGATTATGAGACGCCTACACTTGGGGAAGTCAGAAGAGCCTTAGGAGTGGTTTGGTAGAGGATCCTGCTTGCGTTGTCAAGTCTGAGACATTCTGCAGAAGCTTAGCTGTGGCCAAAAGTTGGAGCTACCACCAGCGTCCGTCCTCTTAGGGTTTCGAAATAGTTGCCACAAGCGTACTTATCTCAATGACTCAGTTTTCTGGAAGGAGATACCACCCACCCTGCGCCATGGGATGCCTCTTTATCAGTGTGCAAAACTTTTCTATAAGTGATAGATAGAAGCTGCTCCTGACAGAAGCTGCTCCTATCAGTCACTTGTTTGTGTCAGTGTCCCTCCCCTTCCCCCTCCAGCCAGTGCTCACATATGTCAATGTCAAGGGAGATGAGTGGAGGCTCTGATTGGCTTTCATGGTTGGCATATCAGTGTATGTGGTAGCTAGGCATCTTCCTCTGAAACTGCCACTTCGTTGTTTTTTGTGTTTGGTTTTCTTTTTTGATACAGATCTCTCCTGGGATCTGGAGCTCATTGATTGGCTTGGCCAGCTGGTCAGCTCCACCCTGAGATGTGTTTGCCTCTACCTCCCTGTGTCCTTCTTACTCTTAGTGCTCGGCGTACAAGTGTGAACTGCCTCGGTGGGTGCCGGGCATCCGGTCCGGATTCTCGTGTTTGCTCTCACAGCAAACACTTCACTTGGGGGCCATCTCCCTGGCCCCCAGGCCACTTTTAAACATAAAACTTACTATGTGTTTTGGTAGTCCTTGTTAGGGTGTAGATGTTTTTTAAGGTCACTGGTAGATTTTCCACAGTGCTGAGCTAATCCTTGTTGGTGAGTACAGGAAACCCCATTGTGAAGATGGAAACGATACTTGTCCTTTAATTTAACTGACCTTTAAAATAAATGTGAGCTACCTTTTAAGGCATGCCTTTTATACTTATAGTTATTGCTTTTTATTTATAAGATAATACATTTATAGCTGATGATTTGAATGCAGAAAGGGAAGGAAGAAAAAGAAAACCTCAGTGTTTTGGTGAGTGTGGTGTTGGAAAACATGCACATGTTAATTTGTATGTATGTTTGGCATACATAAAACAATTTAAGTACACATCTGGGCATGTGAATCTGATGATTGAGAATGAAGTCAAGATTAGGTCACAAGCAAACAGGAGTATCTAGTGACCTTGAATTTGCTCCTGCTGCGACTTTAGATAAGCCCTCAAAGATGGTGTGGGGGAGACCAGATAAGGTGAGGTGTGAGCTCTCAGCCCAGCCTCTAAAATCTGGAGGCCTTTAGGGAGAGGAGGGCTATCCTAATTTCTTTTCCTATTGCTCTGATAAAATACTCTGACAAAAGCAACCTATAGGAGAAAGAGTTCATTCTGGATCACAGTTCAAAAAAGTGTATATACTCCACCTGTTGGGGTGGTAAGAGCTTCAAGCTGCCGCCGGCCACATGACTTCCACAATTGGGAAACAGATGAATATATGTGAGCACTAGCTTCTTTCCTCCACAGGGGCTCCTCTGCCCAGAGCATGGTCCTGCCCACATCAGTCTGGGCACTCCCTCATGTAAAAGGAACCTTTATTCTCCGATTTAAGGCGCCATCTCAGAGGCTTACTGCCCCTGTCTGCTAACCTAGGCCTAGTCCTGGAAGCTTCTAGCCTCCAAACAATCTACTGTAGGCCCAGAATGTTTTCAGTCCTTTAGACTTTGCTGTGCTTTCTGAGCTCTGGGCTGGCTGGTTCAACTCAGCTATTCAGGCTCAAACTTTCTGCCCCTGAATTGTTCAGCTTGGCCTCAAACTAACTCCCACAGTGTCTTCTAATCTTCTGGCTCCTTCCCATTCTGTCTTCACCTGTGTCTAGCTTGTTCTGTCATTCAACCTCTCTGTAAAACTCTCAGTAAAACTCCCTTGCCCCTCTGCATTGCCCCTAAAGTACCTTCTCTTTCCTCTCTCTTCTCCTGAGCCTTGAGTGTATCCTATTCTGCCAAATCTTTCATTCATCACTTTGCCGCTCAATTAGACATCACTTTCAAACATGGGTGTTTCCTTCTACAAACTAACTTTACCTTCATTTTTTTTGGGATGAAAGGTGTGTACCACCATGGCTGGATCTAAGCTTTTCTTTACCTGAAACTTGCTCTATACCAGGCTAGCCTTGAACTGAGAGATCTGCTTGCCTCAGTCTCCTGGATTAAAGGTGTGCTTGTATTCCAGCCTGATCACACAGACCCAGGTCTTTGGATGTGTTCTCTTGCCAGAGCAGCCATCTTCTGAATTAAAATTCCTTTACACCCTCATACCCATCCTTACAGGTGGACACCCACCAGATGATTCTAGATTCTGTCAGGTTGATAATTAACACTACTCATCACAAAGATCACTAAAGAAAACAGACAAAATCTGCCAGAGAGGTGGGTTGGAAGTCCATGAACTATTGGGATATTGGAAGTCCAAGGATTGCAGGGAGGAGATGAACAGGGTTTTGAGTTTTGCTGAGGTCACTGTTCAAGAAAACTGACAATGTGGCCTTTAGTGGACTCACATAAAATTGCAAAGAGAGGAAGCGGAGACAGTGTAAGTGTAAATTGCTCTTCCCGGGAAAGAAAAGTAGAGAATTCTAAGTGTGTATCAGCCAGGGTTCTCTGGAGAAACAACCAATAGAATTGCTGTATATTAAAAGAGCGTTAATTAGATTGGCTTACATCATATAGCCTGGGCGTCCAACAATGACTCCCTGCACTCTTGAGTGTAGGGATGCTGGAGCTGAGAACCAGAGCTGCTCAGTCCCAGTCTGGTACAAAGACCTGGGAGATTCCTCAAGAGCCACTGGTTTTCATTCCGTATTGGAACACTGAAGAATCTGGGTTCTGATACCTTCAAGAGATGGCTGCAGTGGAGAGACAGTGGCAGTGGTAGTAGCAGCTGGGAAATGAATGTGCTAGCAAGACACCAAGTAAATGGTTAAAGAACGAAAGCTGTTCCCTAGGGCTTTTACAGTTCAGGCTTCTGCTAGACCAGAGGTTCCCACAGGGGTTGCCTATCAGATATCCTGCCTATCAGATATTTACAATACAGTTCATGATAGCAACATTAGTTAAGAAGTAGCAACAAGATAATTTTATGGTTTGGGGTCACCACAACACTAGGGATGGTATTAAAGATTTGCAGTGTTAGGAAGCTGTGAAACTGTGATGCTAGTCCATGCTGCCAAATTTAGGGCAAGTCTTCCCATTGCAGTTACTGTAGTGGGAAGAGCCCCCCGCCCCAGGTGTACTGAGGGCTGATTCTAGATCTTGTCACGTTGACCATGTTAACCATGGAGAGGGTCAAGAAATTTTGACCATTACGTTAGGGTTTGACGATAGGAAACCTGTGTAGTACCCCCCCCCCCCGTATTTTCCCACCTTCTCTTAACTTCTCATCTTTTCAAAATCTAAGATTTTAGTTTAAGATTGTCTTTTCTCTTTTAGATGCCTTTCCTATTTGAAAAATCTTTAGAAGTTTTATCAGTTCTCACAGCCAATTTGCTAGCACTTTGTATTTACCTGAATCTGGCTGGTTTCTGTTACTATTTCTGTGAAACACCTTTCAAATTTGTTTTAGTGAAATCACTATGATGTTGTTTAGAGTGTAAAAGTTAGAGGGAACAGCCTGGTTCACTGCACCCTAGTTCTGCAGAGGTACAGTATTTATGTATGTATGTAGGTACAGTACCTATGTATCATGTCTGGGTGGAACTTTTCGGTGACCATCTCTCTGTCTGTAAGATGTTTATATATCAATCTGAGACTTGGTTTATTTCCTCTCTCTCTTCCTCCTCCCCCGTGTACTCATGCTGGCTTTGTTCCTCCTGTTCAGAGCCTACCTCACTCAATTCTAAATAGTTTTTATTGTTTTCTTGGCTTCATTAATACAGGAAAGGATCATTTAGACCCAGCATTATGACATGTAGAAATACTTATCTATGTTCTATCCCCTAGCCAATCAGTTTTGTTTGTCAAGGCTGGTAATATTTTTATTCTGTCCTGTAACTGTGATGGCATTCTAGAAGAACCAATGAAATGTGTTTTTGTGATTTTACCTGTGTTAATACTAGGTGTGAGCTAAACTATTTAGTATTGCATTTTTTGTTTTTCTCATTGTCTTGGTGTCACCCTGTGCATTAATGTTTACAGCTTAAAAAATCAAATCAAGGACCAGGTGCGACCTAAAAATGTTACCCATGAAATCTCTCTCTCTCTCTTCACCAAAGAAATGACACTTTGTTTCAAGGGAAAGAGACACAAAGTAGCTTGCTCAGCTGCCAGGAAGACACGAATTGCTTACAGTGCTATTTTGTAGCTGTCCTTGGAGCTTCCGCTGTTCATGCCCTGACAGGGTCCTTGCTTCTTTCTTAGAATTCTGTTGCCTTCTTTTTAGTGGAACCTGATAATGGACTCCACTTATTGGAGTCTCTGAAGTACGTACTTAGGTGTGACACAGGTCTTGGGGAGGGAGAGTGACCCAAAATTTCACCCTTTGGGGAAATTTTCAGTTCCCTCCTATTGAATTACTTGTGGGAGCCTTAAGTTAACTGTGAAGGTCACGTTCTGCCTATTACTTGTTCATTAAAAAAAAAAAAAAAAGCTATAAACTATGCCACATTGGAGGTGAGCTATGGAACACTTCCCTGAAAAGGGAGGGAGGCAGGACCCCTGTATCACTGCAGTGAAGGAAGAAAAGGAGGCATAAAGAAGGAAAGAAGTAAAACCTGTTTTCAGAAGTGTGACTATGCATGGAAAATAGTGAGGAACTTACAAAGCAACTTCCATAATTAATGAGTTAGTTAAAATTGCATGGTTTTGGTTCATATCTCAGAAATACATTTACAATTATATAGCAATAATAGAAAATAGAGTTTAAGAGCCCAAATCTGTTTACAGTGCTACAGAAACCATAAGATGTGTAGGAATAAATTTAATAGAAGATACACAAACCTCCATTGCTCTAGACATCATCATAATATTAAGAGATAGTAAAGAAGTCAAGGGCAGTCATATTTGAGAGCTGGAAAACTCAATATTAGCTGTTTTCTCTAATGGATAGTTTTATTGCAGCTATACTCCTTATTCTACCAGCTCTTCTGACTCAAAGATAATTTTAAAAAAGGCCTAGGAAGAATTAAGTATATTTCATGCAAGGAGATAAAAATGGCCAACAAGCACATGCAAGGATACTCACCTTATGAGCCATCAGGGCCACCAAATACACACCATAGCATACTCTGCTCACACCATGATAGTCAAGATTCACAGAACGACTCCTTCAAGGGTTCCTGCTGGTATAAAGCACTGGTAGCAAAGTGAAATGATTGAGTCCACATTGGGAACCGTTACATGATTGCCGAAGAGCATATCAGTCAGCTTTTGTGTGTGTGCAAGCAGTTCCTTAATAAAACTTTATTAGCATCCCAAGCTGAGACCAGGTCAATTACGTATCTTTATCACCAATGAAGTGGATGAATACGTTGTCACATATTTGTATAATGGAATATTTGCCAACAGCAACAACAAAAACATCAGATGTTCTTAGTGTATTGAAATCTGTCAGCGGAGTGAAAGAAACTTGAAAAAGAGTGCATAATATGATCCATTTGCATATCACAAGGGATTCATGTTACTGCACAGTGATGGTTAAACAGCACGTTCTTAACTTCCTGCAGCCAGGTGCTTGGAGGGGACACCTGGAAGAGTCCTGTGGGGTAGTAGAGACCAATATGCCTAGATACTGGTTTCATGTGTATAGACTAAATTTTTTCTTGGTTAACAGTTCCAACTCTTTGCCTTTAAGCTGTTTGCTTAAAATTTCAAATATGACATTTAATCCTATAACCATATAAAACAGTCCAGGAATGGTGGCATACATGTTTGATCCCAGCATGTGAGTTCCAGGCCAGCCTGATCTACAGAATGAGTTCTGGGACAGCCAGACCTATGTATAACCTTGTCTCCAAAAACCAAAAACCAAAACAAACCAAAACCCAAGAAAACAAAACAAACAAAGCTGGCCCTTACCTAACTGTGTATTTGTTTAGATTGGGAATCGAGAGAGAAGTCCTACCAACCCCAAGCTTCTCTTCAGTTCTCCGGGGTCCTTGGTGTCTTTCTGAAGGTCCTTGTACCAGGAAAGCAGAAGGAGGTAGGGGTGGGGTAGGCAAGGAGACACTACAGGAGAGGGGCCCAGGAACTAGGGAGAGGAGGCATGGCACATGGCAGGGTCAGTGTGGGAGGAGGACCAATCAGAACACATGTTTGAAGCCAGGTGTGGTGTTGCATGCCTTTAATCCCAGTACTTGGGAGGCAGAAGCAGGCTGATCTGAGTTTGCAACCAGCCTAGTCTACAAAGCAAGTCCAGGACAGCCAGGGCTTGATATGCAGAGAAACCCTGTCTTGGAAAACCAGCCAGCCAACCAACCAACCAAACCAAACCAACCAAACAAACAAAAAGAACACATGTTTGAAAGTGCTTGGATGAAGCCCACTGCTTTGTATGCTGACTTAACATTTTAATTTTAAGAAGTTACTGCCTCTTTAGCTATAGAACATTTTAATCCAGCTCTCCAGGGTCTCCCTGTCTGTGAGCTTTCAAGCATGACTCATTGGATGGTGCTATTGGCACTTCTGCTTTGCTGTTCCTGGTCGTTTGGGCTTTAAAAACTAACTTTACCAGCATTGTCAAGTCCTACTTTACAGTTTCTTAAAGCTAAGAGAACTGACCCGAGAGATGGTATCAGGGTTGAATGGCTGAACACCTGTGATACTTAAGCCTCTAAGAGGTTAGAGGAAATAGCAGCTCTTCGTTACTGGATTATTTTTCGTTCTGTCTTTTTCCTGGCAAGCTTGCCAGGTCTTCAGGTCTTGGGATGATGGTGCTGGTTTAAATTTCCATGAGGCTTTTCATGTTAAAGTTTTTTTTTTTTTTTAACTCAAGAATGATCATAATAAAAAAATCATAGTGTTGAGAATGCTTTCCTGTGGGCAGCTTCTTCTTCCTTCCTTTCATTTGCCTTCTTCTTCTTCTTCTTCTTCTTCTTCTTCTTCTTCTTCTTCTTCTTCTTCTTCTTCTTCTTCTTCTTCTTCTTCTTTTTTTCAGACAGGGTTTCTCTGTGTAGCCTTGGCTATCCTGGACTCCCTTTGTAGACCAGGTTGGCCTTGAACTCACAGGGGTCCAGTTGCCTCTGCCTGTCCAAGTGCTGAGATGATAGGCATTCACCATTTCGCCTGGCGTCATCTTTAATGTTTAACATTTTAAAGAAAAATAAAAGCCTCCCCTCCCTGCCCTGAAGCCAAAAGACTAAGTGTATGCATGCCATAGTTTGTCAACTGTTTGTCATCTACTTGAAAGAGTAATGATAAGGCCAACTAACAGATTTCAGAACACTCACATTTTGGATAGCTCTGTGTCATAGAGGAATTGACTTGGGGAATTAGAAGCTTATGGAGGATCTAGAAAGGTGTTGGGATCAGTAGTTTGCCGTCAGAAGCCTCGCATTTCAGGTAGGTGGACGTGAAGTCAGGCGAAGAAGACAGTAGGAGGCAGAAGTATCTTTCAGCAGGAGATGAAGTTAGGAGGAGGCAGAAGCATTGAGAAGAATCTACGAGAAAGGAGAGGACAGGTTCAGAAGGCTGGACCAGCTGCAGACCCAGGCACTGCTTATATAGAAAAGCATGGTGAATGTCTTGATATATTATTTCTGCTATCTACAAGTGCTGCTATTAGGTCAGCACTTGTCTAGACATAGGCGCAGTCACATGCACACATAAAATACACATATATGCATGCAAGTGTGTGCACCTGCACACACACATACAATTGACAACTCTTTTGATAGTATTTTTTTCTCATTAAATATTATGTTTAAATGAATATTGACCAGTTTTTATTTCAGCACTTTCTATAAACACCTGTTGGTATCTTGTGCGAAATGGTGATCGCTGCTGGCATTTTTATTTGCCCCGAGTCCTTGTTCTCATTTTGAGCATCTAGAATGGACCTGTTTTCATTTGTGTTCTCGTGGTACCTAGTGCACAGAATGGTACAGGTGACCATCGTAGAAGAACTTGTGTCATTGTTCGGTGAAGACGGAGGTCTTGTTTACACTGAGGCAGCATATATCATTGTCCTGAGAATTGTGTAGCAAATAGTTCTTTATCCGCTTGAGTTTTATTGCCACACATCTGGGTCTGCCATCTTAGCTCACCTTACGCTGAGGCTTTTTCTTATCTGAAAAGTTATTAAGATGTGATGAATCACAGCCTTATTTTTCAGTGTCATTTTGAAAATGAAAACACCAACCAAATAGTAACTGAATTAAAATGTAACTTGTCAAGGCGAGTAGAGAACATATATTTCCAAACCGAGGTTCAGGCAGCTTTAAAATGCTTGTTCATCCTTTGTCAGCCCAGGGAGTGAGTCAGTGTTTGTTAAGGTCAGCATACCTTTGCTTTGAGTGAGATGATGCTGTTTCCAGGAATTCAGAACTATTCAAGTGCAGTTACAGATGTGATTGGCTGGAGTGCTATAGTTTCCATTTAGGTTTTGGGAGAAGGTGCCTGGTGGATGTTGAAAGGGACCATACGTGGTCATTACATATTTAAGGTATTGGGTAAAAAGTATTACTGACCTATCGGTTCAGAACACACCTGGGTCCTGCCCTGCAGTATTGAGGACGGATGTCGAGGTGCCTTTGTTGTTGCAAGTCACTGTCCTGGTGGTGGTTACAAGTTGGTGGCTCTAACTCTTAAGCTACTTGTTGAGGGTTTGTAGCTCCAAGAGGGCTGAGCCGGGATCCCATTGACCTCTGAAAAAGCCATCTAAGTACTTTGTTCTGTGAGCCCTGATTAGTGCTACCTGGAATGTAGATGTGCATGATCTGGGTTTGGATTGCATTAAAATGTCAAGTCATTCATTCCAGCAAATGCCTATATCTGGACAAGTGCTGTGTCCTTGGATTGTGGCAGAGCACAGTCTAGACGAAGTTGTGACATCTAGGCCAAGGTCTGAAATGTCTTGAAGTGTCATCTGGCTGAAGTCATCCAGGCGGCAGGCAGGTTGAGCTAGAAGGCTCTGGAGTCTGTGGGGTGTCATGTGGCAGGCAGGACAGGGTGTGGGACTGGAGAAAAGCCTGAACCACAGAAAGTGATTTGGGAGAGACAAGGGCTGGAGAATAGCCTGAAAGCTACCAGCTGTGTGACTTGACATGTTAAGGAGCTGGACCTGATTTTCAGAAACTTGAAGAGGGAGCATTAGGTTTTCAGGAGGCAAGGTCACCTAGAAACAGAATCGCTGGAGTGTCATAAGCTTTCTAAGTGCTAGTCCTTCATAAATAACAGTATGAATTACCTGCTCGCCATGACCGTGCCCTGTGCTCAGTCTCCTCCCCTCTTCAGAAACATCGCAACCTCACAGGGAGGAACTGTGTCATCCCTGGTTTACAAACAAGGGGTCTGGGCTGCAGCACAGTAACCAGCTTGTCCACGCCGTGCAACTATTGCAGAGCTGGGATTTGACCCCAGATACTCTAGGGTTCTCAGTCTCGAGCTGTTAGTGGCAAAGCCATTCATGGGTTATTAAACTGAGTGGATCACAACTGGGATAATTTTACTATCTAGATTTAATTTTTTTAAATTTATGTGTGTTTTAATAATCTGCATGGATGTGCGCACATGTGTGTAGGTGATCTCAGAGCCCAGCTCTGTCATTATACCCTGAAGCCAGAGTTACAGGCACTTGTGCTACCCGTGTGGGTGCTGGGATCCAGACGCATACCCTTGTCCTCAAGAATAGCAAAAAACCATTGAGCCATGTCTCTCGTTTCTAGGATTATTTTTTAAAATGTAGGAAAAAAATATCAGAATACTCTGTATGGGGTAAGAATTGAATGCTGATGTATGAAGTTTTTCTCATTTTTTCATTATATGTTGGTACATGGGTAAGCTTGGGAGCCATGTAGAAGGATAAGTGTTTGTACAAACAGGACTTGATGAGTGCTTGTGTTAGAGCCAGAGAGAAGGGGAGACCTCAGTGGGAAAAGGCAGGATTCAACACTGAGTTGTAAAATTGCATGTGTGTATGTGGCTGAGAAAGTATGAGTAGTGAGTCCCAGAGTTCCACCTGAGCAGTGAAATTCCTAATGGAGGCTGCACGTGGTCTAGCAAGGGAGAGCTGACTTTCTTAGTGGGTCCTTACAGGGTTTATTTCAGTTCCTGATGCTAGCCCCTCTCAGCTGTGGTTGGTAGTACTTGGCGCTGGCGTGCTCCCCAAAGGATGTGAACCCGCTGTGTCATCTGTTACTGAAAAATGCCTAAGCAGGAATGATACACCACGAACGATTATCCCTGGATTTTGAAGTAAGCTGTGGCCCATTGTACCTCAGAGAAGCAACAGGCCACCAGGCAGCGTCGGCCAGGGGGTTGGCTTTTGCTGGAGTCACCTTGGATCTCAAGAGCCTTTAGGTTATGTTGTGCCATGTCCACTTTTGTCTTTCCAGGGAGGAAGAGAAACATGTCAAGTTGGAAAGCCATTGTGGGGCGAGACAAGGGCACACATAGAACTTTGATGGACAGTGCTGAGCTCCTAATATTGCACCCTGAGGACACCACCAGTCTCTAGGCTTTTACATGTTTACTTGGCCGTGCAGTGCTTACCAGAATGATAGTGCTGAGTGTAAGATTAACATGCCTTTAAAGGTTTTTAAGCTGGGTGGCAGGAAGCCATGAGAGCTGACATGAGGCGGGTAGTAGCCGTGGAGTTTGCCTTAGTTGGCAGGCCAGTGTGGACAACCGCCATGAAGGAGGACATCCCTGGCCCCGGGGCTCCCATCATAGGAGATATCAGAAAGTTAAACCCCACTGTGTCTAGCAGTTTCTAGTTACTCCTGTTGATTAGTGAAACATGAAGAACCATTCTAAGAAGATTCAGACTGCTCCTTCTGTGAGGGGTACAACCCCAAAGTTCTGCTCACCCTCGTGTGTAATGTAGAAACCACCAATGCTGTTGTATGGTGTGCTGGGTCAGCTAAAGGAAGGCTAGATCCTTAAGCCGAGGTAGAGTTTAACCAGTATTGAAAGGGTGTGCTTTCATTACACTTCTAAGGAGTGTAGAAGCAAACACAAAGTAGAAAAGAATTTATGGATTGATTTTGTGTGTTTGCAGCTAAAACACTGGGACTTGGAGGTGAAACCCATTAGTGCTCTGATTGAACTTAGCAGTAGTTCTGATGTCTCCTTTCTTTCCACATTTATGCTGTCGTGATAAATCTGAAAGTGCGACAGTGTCTCCTTTACTGACCCTTTGGGCCAAACAGTGAATCAGATGTCATAAAAAATGAACAATGCAAGGGGTCTTTTGCACTTCATCTGCTTCACAAAAGGGTACACACTACTGGGAGTGCTCAACACAGGCCATGGCTGGGGTGCTGCAGGAAAATGGCATCTCTTAGATTCTAATTACAAGTGTTCTGTGTGTCTTAGAGTGTATACATCAGAATAGTCATGTCAGAGATAATAAATAAGCATATATGTATTTGAGGTACCTCCTTTCTGTGAGTGTCAATATTGTACACGTGATCAAAAATGTTTGGAAGCCACTTCATGTCCAAATAGATTCTGATGACTTTCTCTTACGTTGTAACATTTTGAGAAACCAGAGCTTTCTGGGCATGGCAAACCATGTTGGTGTTATCATGGCTTTGGCCTCCTCAAGTGCAGTATGTGGAAAGTGACTTCTAAGATGTGTTCTGGCATTGGGAGCCTCTTTCCTATGCTGCCTTACATTGGTGAATGGAGCCTCTGGGTGGAAAGCAGAGCCATGGGTAACTGGGACATGGAGAATGGGGGGTATGTGACCTTCCCTCCCTGGCTACACCCATGAGCTGTCTTGTAGTAGCAGGAGGGACTCCATCTGAAGGCTCTGGCCAGCCCTTTACTCTGATCACACTGTTCTCTATGGACTGCCTTTACTTCCAGACATCTGGGAAGTCCTGGACTTTCTCGTTAAGATCCTTGCCTTAAAATTAGAATTGCTATCTCAGCCTGCTTTACTTGAGGTTTGTTGAATGAATTTAGATTGTTCTTCCAGAGACTTTTATTTCCATTTTTTTTCTGTCAGTGACAAATACATATTTTAATTGCTACTGACGGTTTGTTGTTTATAACACATTTCCCACAGGATTTGTTAAATGACCTCTTCCGTGTGTGTTTGCAGGTCGATGACAGTGAGAAGCATGCTCGCCACTGCTCTCCCTGATCCCGCTTGCCGCCCAGGATGTCTGTGAGTGAGAGCGCAGTGTTTGTCTATGAGTCCTCTGTGCACAGCACCAACGTCTTGCTCAGCCTCAATGACCAGCGGAAGAAGGGTGTGCTGTGCGACGTCACCGTCCTGGTGGAGGGCCAGCGGTTCCGAGCCCACCGCTCGGTGCTGGCCGCGTGCAGCAGCTACTTCCACTCGAGAATCATAGGTCACACTGAGGCTGCTGAGCTCACCCTCACACTGCCTGAAGAGGTGAGGGGCCACAGCTGGAGATTATAACCTATTGTTACCTAGCTACCTTCTGGTTACAACTGAAACAAACCCCTGTCTCCTGAGGAGATGGGCATCCCAAGGAGGCTACTGTAGCAACCCTCCTGGCTTTTGTTTTAGGAATGTTTCCATGTAAAGTTATCACTAACAGAGGCATGTTTTGATACAGTACCTGCGACTTAGTCTGCTGGGTAGATTAGAGGCATTTGGAAAGGTTCTGGCTTAGGGAGTACCAGCTGTGTGACTCTGTCCCTATGAGCGATCACACAAGTTCAGGATGTGTGCACTCTCTCTCCAGAGATATCTCCCATGAAAAGCAGGCACTACTGAAGTGCATTTCTCCCTGATGTCTTTTTTCTCAACATTGCCTATACTTTGGGATGAAAGAAGTGGGATGTTGTCTTGGCAGGTGAGATGGTTCAGCAGGTAAGGGCACTTGCTACCAAAGCCGCTGACCTGACTGTAATTGCCTGGACTCACGTGGTGGAACGAGAGAATCGAATCCTGCAAGTTGTCCTCTGACCTCCACGTATATGTTGGCACACAATCTCCTACCTTCCCCTCCAAACAAATACGTGTTAAAAAAAAAAAAAAAAAGAAGTAGTTTGTTGTCATGCTATAGAGCCCTGTTTTCCATTCACTTTTCTATCCCATGTGTATAGCTCAAGCTCCTGAATATTACGGACTCTGTCACTGTCCTAGCTTCAAGGGGCTTGTATGAGGTGGAGAGTAGGGCTGGTCACACAGATTCTTACTGGCTCTTTTTTACTGGAGTGTGTGCTCTGGGGTCGCTGATGTTAGCATGTTTGGATACAGAGTTTGGAGGGTCATAGGAGGAAGCGTATAGAGCTTCCTGTGAGTGACGATCGTGTAGACGTTCCCTGTTGGGCATAACTGGATAATCTGCAAACTAACCCACAGGGCAGCTTCTTGCTGGTGCCGCGTCTTGGGTGCGACTGTGGCTCTAGTGTTGGGGTGTAAGTTGGGTACGCTACCATTGATTTAACAAAAGAGCGTGAATCACAGTGGTGACGTGCTTTCTACGGTTCATATTTCAGTCTATTTAATGATGCTCTATAGGTAGAGCAAAGTTTTCAATAGACTTTTGACAGGATTTGTATATTTATATACATATGTGTGTGTGATGTTTATATTTGGATGTTTCATGTTTATTCTGAGAAAGTATATATCACAAGTTTTCAAATATTTGGACTGTTTTCAATAGCAGTGACAGATTGAAAACATTATGTATATTATTTGCTAGTTTTAGCATATTTTGGAAATTTTTTTATTGAAACTTTTATTCAGATTATACTAAATTCCATATAGTTGTAAAGTGTAATGCAGATTTTCCATTAGTCTTTGCTGAGTGTTCCATGGTTAATGTGTTGAAAAATTAATATTGTTCCGACAGGAATGTTGATGGCAGATTCAGTCCGTTCCTCTAGTCAGATGGTGCACTGCCACACTCATTAATTAAGTTCTGTGCAGTTCTGGGATATCTCTGTTCACGGCCACTTAGGAGCCACAACAGTCGGGCACCAAGTGTCCCGTGTGCTGCTTACACTAATTCCTTCTCACACTTGGCCTCCATACTTCCTTTCCCTCTTCTGTCTCTGGATGCTGACAGCCACTTACCTGTCCTCATTTTGTGAAGTTTGATCATTTCAAAAGAGTCATGTGAGTGAGACCATGTAGTGTATGTGCCCTTTTTGGATTGCCCTCTTCCCTTGATAATTATAGTTACAGGATAATTCCCTTGATATTATTCAAGTTTCGTGTATCAATAGTTTATTCTCTGCAGCTGATGAATACTGTGATAGTCACTTCTTAATTTTTCTTTTTAGAACCTTTTTATATGTTGAAGGAGCTGAGATTAGTTTTCACTTTTTATCTATGACAGATAAAAGTCGATTTAGGCCTTTTTTATGAAAGCAAGTATTCATTAGGGAGAGAAAGCCAGCAGTGCAATTTCTGGTCACAAGGTCGTACGGTGGTCGCACGTTTAGTTTTGTAAGAAGCTACCAAGTGGCTTTTTAAAGTGGGCGTCCGTTTGACATTCCCAATGTGTTGGGAATGACCCAGTTTTGTTCTTTTGTTCTTAAACATTTTGGTGGTGTGTATTTTATTTTAGCTGTTTCAGGCTAAATGCTCCAAGGTTAGTGTGTTTTAGGGGAGGCTTAGCATTTTGGTCAGTCTGATAGGAATTCCGATTTTGCTTTTTTAACAGAAGGTGAATGTTTTCTGCACGTTTTCAGGCTTTTTTGCTCCAGCCTTGCAAATACAGTGTCAGTGAATGTACACTGTCTGCTCAAAGGTTCTGCTGCCCAGTGTCCTTGGGTCTGTGCTGCAGCAGTGCAGAGACAGAGTTTCAGAACCTTTGCAATCTGGTTCATTAAAAATGTTATTATTAGATGTATTTGTCATAAGAGAGTACTTATTTTCTTTTTTTGGAGACAGGGTTTTTCTGTGTAGGCCTGGCTATGCTGTACTTGCTTTGTAGACCATGTTGGCCTTGAACTCACAGCCATCCGCCTGTCTCCGCCTCCTGACTGCTGGGATCACAGGCATGCAACACTGTATCCGGCAGTACTTCCATTTAAAAAAGATTTGTTTTATTTTTATTTTTTAGTTATGCGCTTGTGTGTGTGTGTGTGTGTGTGTGTGTGTGTAGGGGTGTGATGTGAGTACAGGTGCCAACACAGACATCCAGTCCCCCAGAGCTGGAGTTACAGGCATTTGTGAGTCTTTCCATGTGGACAGTACTAGACACCAGACTCTCTGCAAGAGCTGTAAGTGCCTGTGATCTCTGAACTAGCTCTTCAGCCAGTACTTAGATTTATTGTGCATTTCTTAAGTCCTTTAATGTTTTTTAATTCTTAAAAATCCCCTCTATAGTTTATTACTGTTCACATTGTTTGGCCTCGGGGAGCTGTGCTAGCCTCAGACGCCTGGCAAAGTCACTGTCTTTTTCTTCTATCCTGCTTTGTTTCGGAGATGACTTGTTCCACATGGGGAAATCACAGTAATGCCTCGATGAGTCACCTGTATTGATACGGAATTCCTAAAGTGGAGATTATGTCCTGTTGGGTAGGGGTGGGGCTCTGCTTTGTTGGTCTCCCTTAGTTTTTTAGTCTCTAGAGCAGTGGTTCTCATCCTTCCTAATGCAGTGACCCTCTAATACAGTTCTTCATGTTGTGGTGATCTCCAACATAAAATTAATTTTGTTACTGCTTCATAACTGTAATTTGGTACTTTTGTGAAATTGTAATGTAAACATCTGATACACAGGATATTGGATACCTGACCCCTGTGAAAGGCTCTGTCACCCACAGAGGGGTCGCGACCCCCAGGTGGAGAACTCCTGTCTAGAGGGTTCTCTTTTCTTAGAGAACTCAAAGATCACAGAAACGTTTGCCTCTCCCTGTTGCTCTTCTACCTCTGTGGTTATGGCTAGACACCTGTTAAACGGCATGTTTGTTTTTTTCTTGTGTATCAACAGGTAACAGTTAAAGGATTTGAACCTTTAATTCAGTTTGCCTACACTGCCAAACTCATTTTAAGTAAAGACAATGTTGACGAAGTGTGCAAGTGTGTGGAGTTTTTAAGTGTGCACAATATCGAGGAATCCTGCTTTCAGTTTCTCAAGTTTAAGTTTTCGGACTCCACTGCAGAGCAGCAGGAATGCGCAAGGAAAAAATGCTTCTCCTCACAGTGTCAGAAAGCAGACTTTAAATTCTCACTTTCAGAACAGAAAGATCTGGAAATTGATGAAGCAGAGGAATTCTTGGAAAAGAAAAATGCTCAGACTCCTCAGTGTGACCCCCAAAGGTGTCAGGGCAGTGTTAAAGCATCTGCCCTTCTCCAAGACGGTGTCACTGAGACCTGCCAGTCCATGTGCTTAGAAAAGGATGGAGCCCTGGCCTTGCCGTCTTTATGCCCCAAATACAGAAAGTTCCAGAAAGCATTTGGAACCGACAAGATCCGTACTCTAGAATCCAGTGTCAAAGATGTCCATGCTGCTTCCGTCCAACCAAATGAGACATCTGAACTTGAGTGTTTAGCGGGAGTGCAGGGCTGTGCAGATTTACAAGTGATTTTAAAATGTGAAGGAACAAAGCCAGCCATGGAGAGTGAAGAGACAACGCGCAAAGACCCCACCTCTCAGCGCCCTGCAGAGCAGGCAGATGTGACTCCTCTGCCTCAGAATTCTGCAGACCCTCATGGATTCTATTCCCTGTCACTCTTACACACTTACGACCAGACAGGTGATGCAGGCTTTGCTGGGATGCAAAGTAAAACAGTGAAAACAGAAAAGCCTCTGTCGGGTCCAGATGCCCAGGAAGAGAAGCCATTTGAAAATCAGGATTTATACCTGAAGTCTGACATGGGCCCCAAAGAAGACAGCAGCAGCCTTGCATCCGGAGATCGGAGTAGTGTGGAGCGGGAGGTGGCTGAGCACCTGGCCAAAGGCTTCTGGAGTGACATCTGCAGCACGGACTCCCCTTGCCAAATTCAGTTGTCGCCTGCTGCGGCCAAAGACGGCTCAGAGCAGGGCTGCTCGCAAAGGCGGTCTGAGTGCCCCTGGCTGGGTATCAGGATCAGTGAGAGCCCAGAGCCAGGCCAGCGGACTTTCACAACTCTCAGTTCCGTCAACTGCCCTTTTATAAGTACTCTGAGTTCCGAAGGCTGCTCCAGCAACTTGGAAATTGGAAACTATGATTATGTCTCGGAGCCCCAGCAGGAGCCGTGCCCCTATGCTTGTGTGATTAGCCTGGGTGAGGACTCGGAGACTGACACGGAAGGTGACAGTGAGTCCTGTTCCGCCAGGGAGCAGGAATGCGAGGTGAGTGAAGTGTGCCCTCCGTATTCAGACAGCCCTTCAGTGCGAGGTCCTCTTGCACCTGGTGCAGGGAGGGAGATGGAGTTTGAAAGGCTGCCATGTGCATGTGTCTCACTCTGGTTTGTTTGTATGTTAATCATGGAGGAGACCACAACACAGACTGTGTAACCGCCGTAATCAGGTGCCCCGATTGGGAGAAAGGACAGCAATTCTCTCATTGGTGGCCAGGGGTAACTTTTAGGTGAAAACATCATATAGTTTGTATCTGTAGCCCCCAGGTTGTCAAACCTGAGACCAGTTCTATGGTATGTGAGCCATGTTCGGCTATGAGTAGCTGCAGAATTGTGGCACATAGGGAAGTTTGCTTATACTTAATTTTTCTTAGCTGTAGCTTTTATTTATTATTTTGCTCTATTTTTTTTTTTAGCCATTTTGTTATTTGTTTAGTATCTTAATAATTCAGTATAAGTTACATGCAGCTACTGGCTTACATTAACCATATCGAGCTTGCTCTGTGCATTTAGTGTAGACAGCTTGGTACTTACTACTTAATATCTGGTTTCTGTAGGATATCCATTCAGTAGTAGCAAGCAGGGACCCATGAGTCAGAAATTAGGCTTCTTTAGTTTTCAAAAGTTAGTTTTCTCTTTACAGCGGCAATTCTCACTTTGCTTTTATAACTAATTTTCAGTCATACTCTTTTTTTTTTTTTCTGTGTGTGTTTTACTTGTATTTTAAGTTTGTAAAACATGAAGCATGTCCTTGTAAGGGTTCCTAGGTACACAGCGTGGTATTGTTAGCTCTGGTCGTTGTATCAGCACAGCATCTCTCTGTAACTTGTTCTGTAAGTAAAACTCACTGAACGCCTGTGCCCCACTACCCCCCCTAGCCCGTGGCTCACCATTCTGCTGACGCTATTAATTCAGCTGTTTTAGTTATCATCTATAGTAGGTGAGATAGTATAGGATTCACTCTATGGTTTGTTTACTTGGTATAGTGCTCTTCAAACGCAGGCTTTCTTCATACACAGTGTACATATGAGGCACATTTCCTATTCACTCACCTGTGTGTGGATGTTCGGGTGGTCTCCTGTCTCGTTAGGAATGCTGCCATGAATGTAGGAAGGCAGGCATCACTTTGGGATCTGAAGTCAGTCCATTTGCAGATTCCTGGGAGGAGGAGTACTAGCTATGTAGCAGATTTTTTAAATTTGATGAAAACTTGATGCTGCTTTTTATAGCAGCTGTACTGATTCCCTCTAGTCTTGTTCACAGGACCCATTCTCCCCACATCCCATTCATCATCATTGTCTTTGCCTTGTAGTGATTAGATAGAATACCTCTAAATAGGCTACTTTTTCCTGAAAGGAGAGGGATTGTAAGGCCCTAGGGTTCAGACATTGAAATCACCAACACAGACAGACCAAAAAATATTCTAGAAAAAATAGTCCTAATTTGTTCTAACAGTTTCTCCATTGGCAGGTGAGATGAATAGCTTTTTAAATAAGTCATATAAAGCTACATTTTTGATAGAAATTTCCTGAAGTGTTATAGAAATGACTAGCATACTTATGCCAGTACTGTGTAGTGTTATTGCTCTGTGGTAATATTCAAAGATAAAATGGATTTCATTTGGGGAAATGAGCATATATTAAAAATACCTTAGGCAGAAACTTGAGAATGTTGTTACCGTACTAGATAATGAAATACATCCTACGCTGAGTAGCAATATACATTCTGAGTTGAGAGCATTGCTGTTAGACTGGGATGTGGGTTTGCTTCCGGGTTGAGAGCATTGCTGTTTGACTGGGATGTGGGTTTGCTTCCGGGTTGAGAGCATTGCTGTTTGACTGGGATGTGTGGTTTGCTGAAGCATTTGACTTTTGAACACTTTCCCAGGCCAGGACTGTCAGCTGGACTGTTAGTTCTTATTGGGGTCGATTATGTCGATATTGACATACAGAGGCCTTTTTTTTTAGGGTTTTTTTATTTAGGTACATATGTATGTCCCTGTGTGGGTATGTGTGTATGTATTGTGATGCTCACAGAGAGCAGAGGCGTTGGATCCCTGGAAGCTGGGGATCCAGGCAGGTGTGAGGTGCCGGACTTGGGAGCTGAGCAGAGAACTCAGCTCCTCTGCAGGGGCAGCAAGCAGTCTGAACCTCTGAGCCATCCCCCCTGCCCCAAGGTCTGTGTTCTTTTGTAATATGTTAAACTCTCTATAAAATGTAATGTGTGTCTTCACCTGGAGCTAATGTATAGTGCGCGTCTTCCTTGTAGGGCAGTTATTAATGTTTACTTTATATTCTAGGTAAAACTGCCATTCAATGCTCAGCGAATAATTTCACTCTCACGAAATGATTTCCAATCCCTGCTGAAGATGCACAAACTGACCCCGGAACAGCTGGACTGCATCCATGACATCCGCAGAAGGAGTAAAAACAGAATCGCTGCACAGCGCTGTCGCAAAAGGAAGCTTGACTGTATCCAGAACCTTGAGTCGGAAATCGAGAAGCTGGTAAGTGGGTGGGCCTTCTCGTTGTTGTTAAATCCTGGCCATTTCTGTTATAGAATAAATAGTTACTTCAAGTCCAAGGTAAAGATCCAGAGTTCAAGTACCATTTGAGAGAAATTAGGACTTGTTCAGAAAGATTAGATTTAAAAGTGGTTTTGTTGACTATTTTGATAGTGTATGCGTTGTACATTTTTAGCCTGATACACTAAAATGTTTAGGTGGGAAACTATTTCTGGGTAGTTTTTTGAAATGATTTTTCAATTTAATGACTGTTCTATCTAATCCTTAGTGGTTGAATAAAGATTAAAGTAATTACACAGTACTTTACTCTATGATGTTTGATGCCTGTAAAAGCATATTTTCCGGTTGGGTAGAACTGTGGACCTGAATTACCTGTTTTGGTTGATACCAAAACCAAGCAGATGAACCAGTGTCTCCCTGCCAAGTGAGAGGTTCTGATGTGCTGTTTGAAGAGAAGCCTTTGCACTGCAGCAAGATCCCCATGTGAGGACTGCTTGCTTATTGGGCCTATCCCCTCCAGCATCAGAACAGAACCTAATTGAAAGAGATATTAATTTGCTCCCATTTCTGTTTTTCTCTTGTCGTGGAAGGAAGCATTGTGTGAGAGGGCAGATATGGTGCTAGGCCAGCTGGGCCTACATATGGACCAGGCAACAGGGCAGCAGCCTGGACACAAGAAAATGGGTCCTTAAATACTTAGTTTTGTATCTTTGCTAATCACGGGTGAAAGTTTAAAATTCTGTTTATAATTGGTTTTCAAACGCCAATGTTGTAGTTCTGAGCAAGAATAGAAACAGTGTAATGTTCTAAAAAAATGTCTTTCTGGTTTTAAGAGCAGTTGGAACATAAAATTTTATTATATATACACTGTGCACACACTTTAGGGAGAAGGTACAGTATAACTGTGTAAAAAGATGGAGGAGAAGTTGGATGAGAACACAGATCAACTAGAGTTATAGGACCCCAGAGCAGGCTCACACAGCCAGCAGGGCCTACGCACACCTTGACACATACCTTCACATGCTGTAGTCTTTTGTGTGTCCTTGTTTAGCGCTCAGCTGCCTCTAGGTGGCTGCTTCTTGGTTACTGTGGTACATGCTTTCTACATTGTAGGGTCATCTGTAGCCTTTACCCACTTTTCTCACACTCCTAAAAAGAAAGAAGAATTTGCTGTGTGTGTTAGAGAGTAGCTTTGCAGTTCTCCATGGTCTGTCTCAGAGGGCCCATGTTTGGGGGCTGCAGGCGTATATTCAGTTGCTGGATGAATGTTGTTTTTTTAAACGGAATTGATACATCTCGGGTGAGGAGGAGGGTAGGAGGTGCAGTCCAAGGTGTGGTGGGAGAACGTCATCTCCATGAGTTGCTGTCACCTTGCGGAAGGTGGGGCAGGGGAAGGGAAGCTGCAGGAGAAAGTGCCAACTTCTGTAGACCACAGCAAATTCCTAGACATCTGACTCCCAGGCCAACAAGCCGCTTGGTGAGGAGAGAGCCTGGTGCCAAGCCCAGCAGCCTGAGGCTAGTCCATATGGGATCCACATGGCGAATTTAGAGAATTCTCTCAACTGGTCTCTGCCTCCACATATACTCACATGACCCCCCCCCCCCCAAGTAAATAAATGTAATAGTAATAGAACAGGCACCCGCACCCAACCGGAAAGACTTCACTGAGAGAGAGAAGTATGTTACCCACTTCTTTGCGGAGATGGTGGAGAACACAAAACAACCCAAGCACTCGGCTTTGCATCTATTTCTACAAGGGGAGCCCCTCCTGGCAGTGCCTCAGGCCTGTCCTCAGGCCCGGAGGAACCAGTGCTGTCACACAGGGGTTGCGTGTGTCACAGCCCTGAAGACCCTCCAGAGGTCAAGGTGTGGAGCTGTCACCAGGGACGCTGCAATTGCTGGCCCTGTGCAAGCTGGGCCAGTGTGTGCCTTAGTGCTTAGTGAAATACTTTAAAACGTGCTATAAAAGGGAAAACGCTTACTAGAGAAAGCTAAGCATGTAGAGGAAATACTGTGGAAAAGCTGCACAGTATTTGTACTCATTTTAGGTACAAACCTGGAACTCTATATCATCACTTTTTTTTTTTTTTTGTATTGTAACCTAAGTGTTATTTCAAAAGAGTCCAAAAGTTAAAAAAAAAAACAAAAACAAAAAAACCAAGCATGAAGTATAGAAGCATCAATTTATAACAAATTAGGTTTACTACTGAAGCAAAAACCCAACATGCTGAAACAGTGTAGTCTGGATGTACAGCTGCAAGGGCCTCAGAGTACAGTACTGTCCCAGGCCTTTCCCTCCCTCGCCCTCCCACCCAGAGCAGCACTCGATCTCGGAAGATCCACTGTGCAAGTGTCTGAGCGGGTGTCTGTTCCTCTGAACTATGTCTTTGCTGAGCCCTTTTGTGTTTAGATAGGTGCAGGTAGGCAAACACAGCTTCAGTGAGGAACACGCTGTTCAGGTTTACAGCCCAGGAGCTATCAGGCGCTATCTGAGCCCAGGTGCGGTGCAGTTGGCACCATTTTGATGTTTGTACAGTGGCCCAGTTGCCTCATAAGGCATTTCTTCCAACGCATTCCTGTGAAAGACCACATGACTGGAATCTCAGGAAGTTAGCTTGTGTTTGAAGCTGGGGTGCTCAGACAACATTCCCCCCATTCACAATATTTAGCCTAGATCCTCATGCATGTTAAGTAAACGCTGAACTGTTGTCACCCCCATTTTGAAAAAGTCTCCAGGCAGAGACTCACTTACGTTCTCTAGGTTCGCTCTGAACTACGTTGGGTGCTGATAATAATGCTATGAAGCGATTATATTGGGTTCCTTTTACTTACTGCTTATCAACTCTTCTGACTTGCCGTGGTAAATTTATGTGTTAAAATTAGAATGAATGGAAACACCAGTTAACTGCCACAGATGTAGCTGCGTAGGAGTTGGTTGGAGTGCAAGAAACAGATGGGGGATTCTAGAGCTTGTGCTGTACCTGGCACACGCCATCTTCTGTGGGACATTCTTATTTTTTAAATTGTATGTTTGTGTGTGTGTGTCTGTGTGTGTATGCATGCACTCTCTGCCTTTTCCCCTTGAGACACCATCTTTCACCAAAACTGCAGCTTGCTGTCTTTTTTTTTTTTTTTTTTTGGCTAGGTTGGCTGGCCAGCAAGCTATGACAATCATCCTGAGGTCTTCTTTCACCCTAGTGCTGGGGCTGGAGCAGTGTACAGCCACAGTTTTTACATGGTTTCTGGGGATTTGAACTCAGGTCCTTACACTTGTGCAACAAGCACTTGACCCACTGAGCCATATGCCCAGACTCTTTCTTCCTGGACATTTTAAAGTTATCTCTTATTGAGTGGCAGGAGAATGAATATGGAGGGATCACATAGCTACATGAAGATACAGAATTACATAATATTTGTGATCTTCATAGCATCTCTAAGCAATGGTTCTGATTTGTGGGAGGAAGCCCAGTGGTCATTGTTATAGTTAACCTTTCTTAATTCAAAAGAACAAAAGCACTATTGCTGGTTAGAATGGCTTCGTCTCAGCTTAGATAGAGCAACCCAGACATGAGTATTGCTGTAAATGAGTAGAGAGGGTTCTTATTTTCTTCCAGGGTCTTTGTTTCTTTTCTCTTAGAGCCATGAGCTTCTAAGAGGTTCAATGAAGAAAAGGTGCAAATGGTATTAAATGTGGTCTTTCCCAGGACTAGAATTCAGTGCTGCTGTTCTCCCCGTGACACCTGCAGATTGATTTTCTCTGAAGTCTGTAACTGAAAAGTTCTTATGAGAGCGAATAGCTGAATTTAGACTCAGGTTACATACAAGCATGCGTGCATTCATTCTTGACCTATTTTTGTTTTGAAAGAAACCCAGAAATCTAAGCCAATTAAAGAATTACTTTGCAATATAAAATTTTGAATTGTGTTTATAAAAAAGGAATTCTTATTCATTGCATATTTAAAAATATTATATAACCTTAATATTTTACAAAACCCACTAATAATTGAATTCTCATTTTGACTATTATAGAAATGTTTTTGTATGAAGGTATAATAGTGCTTCTGTATCTTGCAGAGCTTTTACTACTTTTTAAGCTGTTTTTGTGCCAGAAGGGACCTAAAGTATCTCAATGTTCTCCCCAACTTCTGCTCTCCAGAACCTGTCAGTGAGCAGAAAATAGACAGACACGACCTCTGGTTCCCCAAGTCACTAGTCATAATTTCACAGGTGAACCCTTTGACCTTCTGTTAACATTTGTTTACTCTCCCTTTACAAGCAGCTGGATTATGGGTTGCCCAGCCCCTAACAGACGAGAGCTGAAATGGTAGAATGTCGAGGAGGAGGCGGGACATGGCTTGAAAAAGAGCACACTGTATGCGGTGATACTGCAAGTGGTCAGAGCCAGGAAAACCTGAAAAAAATTGTGGCCGACTTTCTTGTAGGGATTTGAAAGATGCCACACTAATGAAAACAGTAAACTCAGAGTTAACCCCTTCACTCCTTAAACTTTAGGAACTCGCCTCCCAGCCATCTTATCCATATCCATAGCCATCTTTATCCAAGCTAAAGTCTCACTACTAAATCACAGTATAGGTTATATAGCCTAGGTTGCATACTTAAAAACACTGACCGTAATCTTGGGCTCACATCTCAGGAAAGCAGGCATTGGATGAAGCTTGCAGTGGGTAGGTCTCAGGCTAACCTAGGAACACTGCTGGTCTCCACACAGTGTCCGGCCCACACTCACTCCCAACAGTGAGTTTGTTATCATGGCCAGAACCCGGCCCAACTTGATAATGAGTTACAAGTGCTTTCCCCTACTTTCTGTCTTATTTGATATTCAGTGTTGCATTAAAAAGTATACAGATGTTTAGTGATCGCGCCAACTCCACACACACTGGAGCACTTGCATGCATACCCGTGTGAAAAGTTGTAAGTGTGTGTTTGTGTGTGTTCAGTTTTCAATTTACTTATTCCTTTTACATGGTACTATACTACATTATACGAGGGCACTGTCATACAAATGTGTATTATACACTGAGTACATTTTCCTCACTCCTTTTTCTCGCCCCCTACTCCCTTTCATCTCCTTTGTTCCTCTAGACTTGTTTGTTTCTGCTTTCATATCATATGTGATTTTTATGTGTCTATATGAAAATCGAGAGTCTACATACGAGAGCATACTTGTGTTTTGAACACTGGCTTAATTCACTTAAGGTAAACTTGAGTTGTAGATAGGCTCATTTTCCTTCATGATGAGAAAAAATTCCATTGCGTACTTACACAGCCAACCTCTGTGGTTGGACACTTCTGTGGCTGGTTCTGTTGTGAATAGTGCCGTACTGAACACGGAGAGCAAGTATCTCTGTGATGAGTTGACGTGGCTGTTGTTTGAGCTGACTGGAAGGAAGCAGCCAGCGTGGTCTTATTGCACGAGACGGCATTGTAGACACGGAGTGTTTTGACTGCCTTAGAAATGTTGGTGGACCCAATAAACACGAGCCATTGTGTTCTCTCTCCCCTCTGCACAGCAAAGTGAAAAGGAGAGCTTGCTGAAGGAGCGAGATCACATCTTGTCAACGCTGGGTGAGACGAAGCAGAACCTTACGGGACTTTGCCAGCAAGTGTGCAAGGAAGCCGCCCTGAGCCAGGAACAGATTCAGATCCTCGCCAAGTACTCGGCCTCTGATTGCCCGCTTTCTTTCTTAATTTCTGAGAAAGGAAAAAGTACTCCTGGTGGCGAACCTGCTTTTTCCTCCGTCTTCGGCATGCCTGACGTGCCTCCAGCTGCACCAGCACCCAGTGCGCGTGGGAGCAGCGAGGCCGGCCAGGAGCCCGTGCAGGAGCCCCAGGCAGCCCCGGAGCAGGCGGCACCGCTGGAGCCCTGTCGGCCGAGCGCAGGCATCTCAGACTTCTGCCAGCAGATGACTGACAAGTGCACTACTGATGAGTGAGTCGCAGGAGCATCCTCCAGCCATGGTTCCTGCCGAAGTTCTGGCCTTGTCTTGAGAGCTAAATGTGGCCGCGTCTTCTTGCTTAGCAGCCCTGCTTCCTCCTGGTAGCTTGCTGTTGAGGGAATTCCCCTTAAGGTGGCACTGAGTTCTTGATATTCACAGGAGACGTGACATAATTTACCTCTTGGCTGCCGAAAGATCACATGTGAAAATATAGAGTGACCAGGTTATAATCTCCAGGGATTCAAAATGACAACGGCAGTGGAAACCGCAGTGTCCGTTCAGCAGCTCAGAGCATCTGCACATGGTTCCCCTGGGCTGTGGATAATCTGTTGATCAAAAAGAAAAATTCTCCCTAAGCTGTGCAGTGGTAATCTACCAAGAAGGGGTGTCTGCACAAAGTGTTTGGGTCGGGCTGTAATCTGGAAAGAAATCTCCTTTGAACTCTATCACTCTGCTCCTCAGTTCCTACCAAAGTCCAGCATGGGCTGGACCTGGTAATAGAGGCTGCCCTGCCAGAACCTAGTCAGAGGCCCATGCTCTCCTCAGTATTGACCAGAATTTTTGGCTACACAGAAGTAGATAAATGTCATTTTTTCTGCTCTTACTTTTGTTCCCCTCTGTAGTCTTTACCATGTCTACACTGGTTAGGGACTTTCTGTTTCCTGACTTTCTTGTCCCATGGAGGAAGACTCGGGAGTGAGGTCGATGGGGCCTGAGTGTGCACAGTCCGGCCAGAACCGTAGTTGCCACGGACCTGGAGATCTTCACACTGTACGAGGCTGTTCATCGTCTCAGGTCACTGATGCCCAAGAGGGTACTGGAGCTAGGGGTAGGGGAATTTCTGACCAGAAGTGCAGCTCATTGGCATCCTAGAAAGAGCGGTGGTCTCTACAAAGCCTTGTTGGAGGCTGATGTTTGAAACAGTAATGTCTGCTTTCAGGCCATTTTGGGTTTGCCCTTGAGAACCAGATTTAATCCTTTTATTTTTTTCCCACTCCTCCATTTGGTGTGGTGTAAAGGCACACACATCAGTTTGACTTAGGCATTGAAAGTCAATCTGTGCTTATATAATGTTGGTAGAAAATGAATTGATAATAATATGAGCAGTTACCCTGTAACATTTTGCAGTGATTCTTAGCCATTCTGCAATCTCATACTGTAGACCTCAGCAGCAGAAGCATTGTATATACAGGCTCAATATCCCTATTCAAGGAATGTGAAATGCCTTAAAATTGGAAACGTTCTGATCCTGAGATCATGAGGCAGGTTGCAGTTAAAACAGGACATTCGGAATCTTCTGAAAGCTACTTTATATGTCTAAGGTACATAGGAATTTCATGAAGACTTTGGGAGGGTCTGGCCCTCAGGCTATCTCATGACCTTCTATAGACGTGGATATCTGAGAACAAGAAAAAGTCTGAAGCACCTCTGTCTCAAACACCTCAGAGAAGGGAGTTGCACAGTACACTCCCAGAAGCACTTGTAGAGTCCTGAGTCAGGGTACAGAGGAGCAGTCAATAGGATATCATCTTTCCAAGTCAGATATCTGAAAGAGACTTATCTTCACTGCATGCTGCATCTACTGAAGGGCCTAGGTGTGGGAGGGGGGAGACAGAGGGACGGGGCACGCTACCCTGAGTTGGTATCCGGTCCGTGGTAAGTTGATGTTTGCCATGAGAAGATAACGGGACCAGCACCACTATTTCATAATTTCATAGTAAGTTGTCTGATGTGGCCCTTTTTCCTTGGGGTGCAGGGAGGAAAGAAGGGTAGTATGTATTTCATCTTTGGAAGAGAAAATTAAATGGAAATTATTTGAAAAGTCCACTCAGTCCGCCTGGGAGAGGATGCTCACTCTGGTGAGGCGTCCCATGTTACAGAAGAATTGTGTATATATGCGTCCCCACGCAGCTATTTGATACTTGTAATATTAGGTTTCAGCTTAACATAAAATAATATGAAAACTTCTCTGGTTTACAAAGTGTAAAATCTTGTTCAAGCCAATGGAACCCTTGATCTCCTACCTCACTGTACACTCGGCTGTCTGTGATCAGTTTTCGTGTGTACATGCGTCAAATCTTTTGCTTTAAATGTAACTGTAAATATTTGCTTTGGAAAGTTACTTACCATTTTATGATAAAACTCGGTTCTCTTCTCAGTTGAAAGATATATTTTAAGGCACTTGGTTTAAATTTCTCTCTACCTACGAACAATTTTGCATTAAGGGTTAATTTTAATGGTATCTGGTAATTGGCCAAGTGTAATATTTCTTAAAATTTAGCATTACTCTTAACCGCCAGCATGTAATACAAGTAACTACACTACCTCATACCTTCGTGATTTTCAAGTGGTATTAGATGGGCAGGAAAGATTCTCCCTTTGTCTTTTGGCCACAAGGTGGGTAAGTTTTTTATATATTGCATAGCATTCTACATTTACGCCTATTTTAACATGAACTTCTAAACACATTTTCTTTTCTAAGAAAACTTGTTTTACGGCAATATTTCTTTTGCGGGGTGGGGATGCTGAAGACAAATGATAGGATCATGTGTGTACAACATATGCCTTTTCCTTCATGCAGAGTTTTGACAATGTTTTTAGTTGGTGTTTTGCATATTCACACAATCATTGCTCCTTCTTGTATGACCCGGCCTTCTCAATGCCTGATGATTTTTTTTTTTTAAAGCCGTCATGTCTGACTCAGTACAATAATGTCATCTTAATTTTTTTTCCCCTAATTTGAATAGCTCCAAGCAAATCATATGTTAAATTGTTATATTCAGAGTAAGTATGGATATAACATTGGATGTCCACCTGCAAGCTGTATAACAGTTTACTGTAGCTTGATGCTTAACCAGTTTTAAGTTAGGAGTTCAACGTGTATGAAACAGGACTAGTGGAGGTGAGGACACTTCAGCCACGTTAACAACTTGGAGAAAAAAATGAGAGAAACAAATGGCAATGTTACAGTGAATTCTCAGGTGAACTTTTCAGTCACGAAAACATCTATTTTGAATTTGTAAATATTTTAACTGTTTTATTAAGGCGTGTACTAAACTATTTGACACCTGTTGGGTAGAATGAAAATTTAAAGCCATAATGGTAAAAGATGGCATACTGATTGTAAAATAAACAGAAATAATAATGTTGATTTTTTTTGTATCTTTCGTAATATAATTTTTCTAACTGCAATAAAACCACTGAACTTATTATTCCTGTCCTATTAAGCTCATGTTTCATTAGCAGTATACTTTATAATATTTAATTTACATTTTCTTTCTAATGTGCTTGTCTGAATGTGTCAAAATATAAGTATTAGATGGTGATGATAGATTGACAGTTAAATAAAGTTCCTAATACTGCTTTTAATTGACAGAGTGTACCTTCCATGTCTCACTGCTCATGTGAACTTACTAATGTTAATCTTTTCATCACTTACTAGATGTTGGATTATGTATTGATAGGGGAGACTTTTTGATTAGTTGGTTATCCTTAAGCCTGAAAAAAGACTCCCAGTGTTCTGCTATTAAGAAACCCACAGATTTCAGTCTGTAGAGTAGGGGCCTGGAAAGGGTGTTTATCTCTCAGTGTCTGAGGAGATATGTTAGTTCGTAAAGTGCTTGCTGTGGACTTGAGTTCGGTTCCCAGAACTCAAAGGAGATGCTGGCCCTAGGCAGTCATGCTTGGGCCAGGCGTGCCTCCCAACGACAGCGTCAGGAGTGGTGGAGTCCAGCGATCTTTGGGCTCTCCAACCAGCCAGCCTGTCCTACTGGGTAAGTTCCAGGCCAGTGAGAGACACTGTCTCAAAAAAAATGGGGGTGGTATCTTCAGGAATGACTTTCTAGGTTATCTGTGATGTGTGCGCGTACGCGCATGCACACACACGGATGCGCACCTCCAAGTGTTATGTCTCAAATCGGTTGCCCCATCAAAGCCTTGAGAGCCAAGCTTTGATCAGCAGCTTGGTTTTGAGGCCATCCAAGGCTTTAGTCTGTCCTGTTGACGCTGGCTTTCGACTGTTTCACTGTAGGATAGATACTGCTGAGCATCCTTCAGCACACAGGCAAGCCCTCACCAGTCGCTGTCCTGAGGTGTCTGGTCACACCGATGTGAAACCCTGAGGAGACTGGTGATGAGGTCTGGATGATGTGAAAATGTCCAGATGAGAAGCAGTGTGATGGTTTTCAGATGGCTACAGTTAGCCTGACATAGGTATATATTTGGATACATATATATGCACATACATACATACATGGGATAGCATTTGGACCTGTAACATTGTGACTTCAGTCAGTCGGTCAGCAGACAACAGCTGCTTCCTGGGAATTCTTGAAAGCACTTCCCCCACCAGGTTCCAGCTTCAGTCTGTCATGTTCTGGGCTGTGAGCAATTGGTAGATAGCTGGTCCCTCAGAACGCTCTAAAGCGGACCCTGTAACACACTAGTGACTAATCAGAAGATTCTTGTGTGCTCCAAACTGCTTTCATGATTCCCTCCCTCCCTCTGCCTCATGCATTAATAGCACATCAGAGCTTGTGCATTGGGAATAACTGAGTACAGACACAGGAAGATGCCGGTCAGACTGTAGCAGTTATACTCTGCAGAGGAACAAAAGTCTATTCAGCTTTTAGGGGACAAATTCAAAGGTCCAGTCCCTTGGGAAGTTAACATCCAAAGCTTAAAAAAGCAAGTCTAGAAGAATTAAATAATTTGCCCACCTGAATTCAAGGTTTAAAAACTTTAAGAAAACTAGAACTGCAGATTGCCCTGTCAGATTTACTTTGTCATTGCAGGAGAGTTCATGGCCCAGGATAGGATGGAGCTTTTCCGAGAAACAGCTCTGTTGCCCTGTGAAAGCTCTGGCAGAAACCTAGAAAGGGTTAAGGCTACGGAAGGCTTAATGTCTGCTGTGATCACCATTTAGAGCAGTGGTTCTTAACCTAGCCAATGCTGTGACCCTTTAATACAGTTCCTCATTCTGTGGTGGCTCCCCACTGTAAAATTATATTATTGTTACTCCATAACTAATTTTGCTTCTGTTATGAATTCTAATGTAAATTAAATATCTGTAGTTTCTGATGGTCTTAGGTGACCTCTGTGAAAGGGGCATTTGTCCCCAAACGGTTCATGGCCACAGGTTGAGATCCAGTGGTTTAGAGTACGGGGTGGGTTACAAAGTTACCAGAGCTGTGGACCCACAGCCATCCTTATCAGATTCCCAAGAGGTACATCACTTGTTCCAGACAAAGTTATAGTCTCTGGACTTGGTACCAAGGACTGCCAGTGTAGTAACAGAACTCAATGCTTTGTGGGGGAAAAAGTGCTGGCCTCTGCTTCTGTGAGATGCATTTATTCTGGAACTCAGGACCTCCGCTCAGAATCTCTGTTGAGACTGCTTAGAAATGGCTTGGGTTTGACTGTAAGCATGCTGGGAGACAGACCCTCTATTGCAGGATGCCTTAATTTATAATTGTCCAATAGGACAATTCTGGCATGGGCCCCTCAATGCTTGGGATCTGGCCAGGGATACTGGTATGTGCCCTAAGGAAGTGGCTGCCTAGGGGATTGGCTGTTCTCTGCAAAAGTTTAAACAGCACAGAGTAGTGGAGAGGAGCCACTTGCATTCAAGGCTAGAATCTCCTCTTCACTCTGTGACTGACAGTATGGAATTTGGCGTGTCCCACTGGCCTGGAATTATCTCTCAAAAGCTAGAACCTCAAGAGTACTCTACATTTCATTGGAACCCAGTTGCCTGGAAACTGCATAATCAATACATATTCTTCCCATTTATCCTTGTAAGTCTTATAAAATTCCTCTGACAGCACTGCAGCTGCAGATTCTGAGGCCCCCCAAAAAAGGCTTGCTGCTAGGGTGCTGCCATGCCTCATTCAGCTGCTGGGGCTGGAGAGGACTACCACAAGCCTGGTGCTCACATTTTAGCCAATCACATGGCACACCCTTTTCAAAGGCCTCCTGCAGTCTGTGGGGTTGGGGACAAGGGTATTTCTGCTGTTTAAAGGCCACAGGTAATAGGTTCTCCAAAGAAGAAAATGACTGGCAGAAGTCAAGGCAAGGCTGCTGGAGTGGTATTCCCTGCTGCCTTCCTTCCTGCAGATACACTGGGTATCTTCTGCAGACACTGAACTTACCAGGTGCCGCATTATAGTAACATCACTTTTCCTGGCCCAGCTGCTGCTACTTCCTGCACATTTGCATGTTTTCAACACAGGTGACACAGCTACGATCATCTCGTGTGTGTGCGTGTGTGTGTGTGTGTGTGTGTGTGTGTGCGCGCGCGCGCGCACCATTGTGGACAGTCACCTCAGACTTGGCATTGAGCTGATATGATAGAGTACCCCTGTGAATGACGGCCACATTTCTGCTGAGGTTCCAGAGGCTCAAAAGTGTCTAAGTGGCCCTCTGTAAGGAAGGACAAGGAAGGCTGGAAGGAACCTCCACAGGAAATCCCATTTGCTGGATACAACACTACACTATAGCAACCTTCCAGATTTAAAATGCTCACCCAGACCAATCTCGATACCAAAGCAACTTAGCATGTCTGCTCTGAGCCTGCGTGGCACAATGACTCACAGATCCTAAACACTTGCCTGTTTTACTTCTCACATTCAATTTCTCACACCTTCTGTCTACAGTGCCTCTCAAATGTCTTTCACATATTCAGAGTTAAAATTGGAAAAGCAAAATGATGTTAGATGGAAGGCCAAATCAAACCCCAACTGCTGATGAGTTGCTTCAAGCAAGTGCCAAATGGGAGACTGCAGAATCAGACAAATAGACTTCCAATAGCAGTTTGCTTGTTGGAGGGAAAGAATTGCCCTACCCTCATTTTCATGGATAGAAGGTTTCCTCTCAGCAGCACAGCATGGCCTCTACTGCTGGTGGGACGAACAGCTTTCCACTGAGAAGAGTGGCTGAGGAGAGGTGAGAGCTACCAGGTTTCTTCCCTAATTTATCAGCCACCCAGAGCATTCCACCTCTCAAGGGCTGGAGTGGGCAATGAGGTTAAGGGGAAACTCTTTGTCAAGAGACTGGGGGATGGGGGAATGTGGAGAAGAATTACATGGAGGCACGAATCTGGAAGCTTCGGGAAGTTTGAGAGAAACAGCAGGGTACTCTCAAGAGCAGCAGACCCTAATAAAAGCCCTGAACTTGTCTTCCCATCTTTACACTACTTCTAAAAGGGACACAGGTCCAGGATAAAAATCGAAGTGTTCATTTCTGAGATGTTTCCTCCATCTCCTTTATCTCTTATGTATGCTGTTCCTCAGGTGTAAATGAAAAGATCAGAGAGGGTTTTCAGAGCCAAGCAGACTGTTCCTTCTTCATTCAAACAGCCGTCTTTTCTGTGTTTACTGTTCTCAACTTAAAATTCTTAGAAATACTTTTAATTCTTAGAAAGTCAGCTGTTCCTTGAATAATTTCCTTTCTGAACACTGGGAGCCAGGTACTTTTCTAATTGTTGTCATGATAGCAGGTTTCAGATAGATATTTACTGTGTGCAAGGAAATGTTGCTAGGACCTTGCTCTATGAAATAATCATGTGGAAGGTTCCATTTGCCTTGATTTAAATGGTAGCTTTAAATGATGGGTAGAGGGCAGTCCATTAGTGCCTGCTAATAGAAAGCTTTTTTCTTTTTCTTTTTCTTTTTTCTTTTTTTGTTCTTTGAGGAAGGTCATTCTTATAAATCATGTTTTGGCCTTCTTCATCTTTCTGTCTTGGTGGTTACAAGCTCTCTGTGTTTGAAGGGTGTCTTTTCAGGAGCCATGGAAAGCCTTATTTGCCAACATATTTTCCACAGCTTTCCTGGAGTGCAGGATGTCTGTCCAGATGGCTCAGTTTCCTCTACACAGAGGAGTAGCCTGTGGGAATAGAGCTCAACCGTGCATGAAGTTTAAAATTTTATATGAATGAGGAGTGGCTCACGTAGATAAGATGGGGGAAGTTGGGTAGCTGAAGACCTTAGTAAACTGTGTTCACCAGAGTCTGGGAGGGCAGACAGCTGTGGGGTGCTTGAAATAGAGTCAGTATGAAGTATGTGCTTAAGAACTAAAGGAATGGCACAGATTTAGGCAGTGGCTCAGGCATAAGTCCTCATTAAAGGGACTGGGGAGGAATAAAGTACAGGACCCCGCCTTGAGAGACCTCTGGTTCTGGAGCCAGGGTTTGGAGCTCCACAGTTGCACAGCTAACAGAAAACGAATTTCTCTTGGATGTGATTTCCTCACATGTTCTTTCCCTGTGTCAGTGGCATGTGTGGGTGTTATTATGTGCCTGTCTTAGTGACGCATGTCTGGGTGCCTGCTTCATCAAACCCATTCATCTTTTCAGTTGTCTTAGCCCATTTCAGATGTCCTGCACATCAGATGTTTACATTATAATTCATAACCGTAACAAAGTTACAACTGTAACAAAGTTACAGTTACGAGGTAGCAACAAAATTTTATGCTCGGCGGAGGGGTCACCATAAAATGAGGAACTCAATTAAAGTATCTCAGCATTAGGAAAGTTGAGAGCCACTGCTACAGAGAAAGAGACAAAGGCTCTGCCTGTGCCCACCTTACATTGTAACTGAGATAGACGAAAAATTAACAGAAGCATAAAACATGCCTATATTAGATGATAAAAGTGATATAAGAATAAGCATGTGGCTATCTTATATTAATGAAAATTGGTAACAACATAAACTTTCATTCTCACTGGCTACATTTCAAGTGCTCATAGGCTCTGGCTTCTACAGTACACAGTTAGATTCAGCACACTGTTATTATTAAGTGTGTAAGTTCTTTGGCAGCACCGATTAGAGCGTGTAGCACTGATAAATCAAGGGAAATGCTGTTGTCTAGAGAACGAGGGTGTGCTGGCACTGTACCACCTTGGAGTTTCAGTGCAAGCCTCAAAACTTAGAAGAACAGTTGACAGTGTCCCCACACACTAGAAATGTCAGCCGAGTGTGCTGTACGCAACTACAATTCCAGCACTTGAAGAATGGAGACAGGTGAACTGCCGCAGGGCCCAGGGCAGCCTGGGCTACTTAGAGAGGTCCAAGACAGCTTTGGTTACAGAGTGAGACCTTATCTCCATACAAAACAGAGAGAAAGGGAAAGAGAGGCCAGAGAGCGAGATGAGAGAGAGACAGACAGACTGACTGATCGACACACACACAGAGGGAAGAGATCAACAATGATGCCTGCAGGTATTAAAGCTAGTATGAAGATTATTCCTTTGGCCAGGTTGTTTCTGCTTCCCATGCCTATGTAGGAGAATCCTGTGTTTCATCAAGAGTTGAAATTCTTTAAGAGAGTTCCTAGGAGGAGAGGGTAGAATACTGTAGGGTAGAATCAAGAAGAGACTCCTCCCAAGAGCACCTCTAGAGATGGGCTTATCTAGGGCAGAACAGTCTGCTGAGCTCTCATTGCTACATTCTTGTGAACCCGCTTGAACTTGAGTGAACCTTCTGTTCCTTGAGTGGTTCTTGAGTGAAGCTGATATATGATGTGTGTGTGTGTGTGTGTGTGTGTGTGTGTGTGTGTGTGTGTGTGTTTGCATGTGCACATGTTCAAGCATGGTGTGGATGTGTATAACAAAGTATAGTGTGTGTGTATGTATGCATGCATGTGATGCTAGCATATGTTTGTGTGTTGTATGCAGAGTTCGTTTGTATTGTTAAATATAAGATCTGGAGATTTGAACTCAGCTCCTCATGATTGCAGAGGAAGCACTCTTACCTGCTGAGCCATCTCCCTAGTTCCTCTGATAAGTGGTTTGGAAAGTAGAAGTGGTTTGGAAAGTAGGTCTCTAGTGAGTGAGGTATCCTGCTTCTCCTTGGAGAGATGTAATGGCGGAGAGGCTGGCAGAGCTGCCTGTGAAAACCCACAGAGGACAGACACAGAGAGGAAGCCTGCTTTGTCCTTCATAGGCACTCTGGAGGGGCCCGCGTAGGGGTGAATTATAAGCATGCCCCAGGGGTCAGCCAGTCTAAAGCCATATAAAGCACCTGCCTTCATGACAAGGGACAAAGTCTGTGTTTGTACAGGAAGGCGCCTGGGTGGAGCAGCAGCTGCCGCCTGTTAGTTATGGGATGCCTCTCCAGGCCCCAGCAGAGGGTGTCAGTGCCACCACAAAAGAACTAACCGTTAATGACTTGCCTCCGCAAGAGGCATCACCAGCAGAAAAAACTACAGACCCATGTAGGAGGACTGTGGTGCTAGGACAGAGAAATAATCCCATGCCATTGCTGGGGCTGATACCAGGGTCTTGAGACCAAGAAGTGAATGGAATTCACAAAGGGAAACATGCAGAGCTGTGGGCTACATTGCTGTTGTCCAGCCGTCCATTGTAGTACAAGATTTTCAAAGGCAGCTGGAATGCTGTTTCCATGTCAAATGATCCAGTGTCCAGCATAGATCTGGCAAATGAGCTTCAGGATCTGCCTCCCTCTGCCCTTCCTCCTCTTGCAGGCATGCAGAGTTAAGCCTAGTTTTTGTTATTGTTGTTTTTGTTTTGTTTTTAATGTGCATTCTGTGGATTTGAACTCTTGTTTTGAGTTTTTAGCTACTTGAAAATAAAACTTTCCTTACATGCCTATCAAAATCTGCTAGTGGAGTTTTGAGACTTGCCCCAGCCATAACCACCAGAAGGCAGGAAGGGACTGTCTACAAAAACATGACTCCATAGAGTCTACTGCATTTGGTTGATCTTACCCACCAGGTATGCTGCTTAAGCAAAGGGTTTTCTTTTCTGTGCCCTTGTGTACTGTTAGCCTGAGGCCCTTCCTAGTTAGGTTGCTTTCTGCT
The DNA here is from genome assembly GCF_907164565.1 of Psammomys obesus. Classification (NCBI taxonomy): domain Eukaryota; kingdom Metazoa; phylum Chordata; class Mammalia; order Rodentia; family Muridae; genus Psammomys; species Psammomys obesus. The sequence continues at coordinate 5,537,641 of NW_026592666.1, forward strand.
TCCACCTGACCTTTCTCACTCAAAGCTGCTTTCCTCCTCTCCTTGCTTCCCTTCTTCCAACTGGACTTTGTTTTTCATTTCTCGAAGTCCTGTGGATGGAGCTCTGGGATTTGCTTGCCAAGCAAACACTCTACTGAACTTTATACCCGGACTTCTTTCTAGTTTTTATTTTGAGATAGTGTCTCACTAAGTGGACTGGATTGCCCTTGAACTCACTCTGTAGCCCAGGCGGGCTTTGAATTTGTAGTCTTCCTGCCTCAGTCTCTTAAGCGGCTTGGATTGTAGGCTGCACCTCCAGGCTGAGCATGAAGCTGGCCTCTTAAACCCAGAAGTTTTCCCCCATTTTCTTCAGCACATGCCGATGTTTTTTTTAAACCAGGGTCTCCTGTAACCCAGGCTGGTGTTGAACTCCTGATCTGGCATTCCCTCCCGCCTAACCTGGGTGTCTCACCACTGCTCTGATCAGTAGGGCTCAGTCTTCTGGGAGGGATGGCACAGAAGACTATCTGTACATTTGTTCAGCTCTGGAAGAGTTGTTCTTGGAACTTTGAGTCACGATGAGCAAGCAGGGCTGTTCTGAGGTCATCACACTGAGAAAGTCGTGGGGAAAGGCATGTGTATGCACCCCGCCCACTCACAATACGAGCAGAGACTGGCTTCAAACACAGGGCCTCAGATTTGAGTGGAAGCCTTCAGATAATTTTAAACCTGAGCACCCTGCCGTGTTAGCTTTTCCAGCTGAAGCTTTGGGTTTGCAGGACACAGGCTGGTCCCTGTGCCTTAGAGTCCATGAGCATTAATGAGTGAACCTTGTCTCTTAGGACCACGCTTTATGAGTGACTTGATGTTGCATAGTAGCAGTCTCGGGTGTTAGAGCTTCTAAACTTTGGACTCCAGGTGCCTTTTCGATCTTTCCACTTAGATGTGTAATGATCACACCACTTAAGATAACCTAGACAGGTTCTTTGATTTCCTGATGTAAATCCAGCATGTCTTTTAGTCACTTCCATCTTAGAAAATTGCACCACCACTTGTTTGTTCCTTGGCTGACTCAGACCATGGGCGTCATCTTGTGCATTACTTTCTCACTCATCTCTAATATACCAGCAGTGCCTGTCGGTTCTGCTGTAAAACCACGTTTGTCTGACTAAGTGTTCTTCATACGATGCTAAAATCTCCCTCTGAGCTATTTCCATCTCTCTACTGAGCCCTGAGAATGTTCTAGTCGATCTCCTTGTTTCCCTCTGCACTGTTCCACATGAGGGGCTTCCAGGGAGTGAGACAGTGCTGAAAGACGGAAGCTGAGTTTGGCCTTCAAGTTTAGGGCTGGGGAGGGACGCAAGCAGAAAGCTGGGGCTGTTTTTAGCATGTTGGCAAAGGTGTGTGAGGATGCTGAGAGGAACAAGCATGGAGTCTCACAAAGTGTGGAGGTGAAAGGTGTTTGTTGTGGTTGTATGCTGTGTATGTAGGAGTGAGGGGATGTGTGTGTGGCTTCAGAGTGGAGGCATGGGATGCACGATCTGGGAGAGGGGTACCTATGTCAAATCTTCTTAGCTATTTTGTGGATTCTGGAATCTCTTCAATTATAAGGGAGGACAGACTTCTGACCTGTGCAGTATGTCCAGCTGTGAGTTCTGAGCATTTATTAGGCTATTGAGAGGGCAGTGGCTTGTGCCTTGAATGAGTGGAATTGGGGGGACCCGCAAGAGACTGTGGTTATGGTCGTATCGGAGCTGTGTTGGGCTGGAGTAGGGATGTGCTTGTGGTAGAGCAAAGGTGACTAGATTCATGGGATGTGGGAAGTGGCAGATGTGAGGTACAGAGAAAAGCTGGCTTAGAAAAATACAGGAGTCAATGGAGTATCATCTTTGTTTCTTGTCTAACAGGGCAGGATGTTGCTAGTAAGTGAGATAATGAGATGGTGACTCACAAGGACAAAGGTTCAAGGAACTTTATTAGAAGCAAGTGATGAGCACCCAGCTATTGAGCTGCAGTTTTAGGGAGTTGGTGGGGTGGTCATGAACTGCATGGTCCCCGGAGAAAGTGAAATATGCAAGACATGATCTATGTACGTAGTAATTAACTGAAATTCCAACAAGATTTTTTTCTCCAGAGTTGATTTCGGTATATGTATGTCAGACTTGCAGCACAAAACTATTACTGCAGAGAAACTGTGGTGTGTGTGTGTGTGTGTGTGTGTGTGTGTGTGTGTGTGTGTACCATTTCAGCCACCCTTTGAAGATTGGAGCTGAACTCTTTGCTTGGGACTCCAAGATCTCTGTAACATACTGCAGTTCTTTTGTTTGAAGGGTCAACATGTTTAAGTCATAGCTATTGAATAGCACAGTGGCCCTTTGTGAGCTCTCTGTGCCCCCTTTATGTGGCTGCATGAGGCAAATTGCTTTGGAGTAGGAGGAAAGCCTTGAGAAGCATAAAGAATGACTAACACAGCTACTGCTCTCAGGAACCGATAGTCAACGGGTGTCCTCCTTTGTCCTTTTGTTTGCAAGTAGGAATACTTGAGGGTTCTGCCTAGCCACACCCGAGTGATGAAGAGCAATGTGTTTAAAAGTTGTTTATGGTTTTAATGTTACTTTCCAAATCGTCATTACTAATTCATTGCTAATTTATTTTTAACTTTTCTGTACCGAGGGGTGAACCCAGGGCCTTGTCCATAGTAGGCAAGTACTCTACCATTAAGCGACACTCCTAGCTCTCCTTTTTTATTTCCTTTAATCCCTTCTTTCTTTTTTTCCTTCCCTCCCCTCCCCCTTCCTTCCTTCTTCCTTCTTCCTTCTGTTCTCTCTCTCTCTCTCTCTTTTGAGAGATTTGTTGCTTGAGCTGGCTTTGTTGTGGCGGACTTACCTTTCTCTTTGCTTTTGTTTTGTTTTGTTTTTTTGTAAGCATGATAAGTGATGTGTTTCCTCATGGCATTTTAATACATAAATACAACCATATATTTTTGTATAGAGCTCCGTCCTCCAATACGCTTATTCTTTCCAGTCTTTTTTCCCCACAAACTGTCTGCTTCCATGTCACATGTATTTCATTCCCTTCTCACCATGTCCTGAAGATCGATTCTTCCCCATGCATAACTCTCTTTATAGTTTTACTACACACACACACACACACACACACACACACACACACACACACACATCTAGATTCTGCATGTGAGAGAAAACACTTGGGGTTTGTCTTTCTGTGCCTGGCATATTGCATGTAATATAATGATTTCCTGGTTTACTCACTCTCCAGCCAATATGATTTCATTTTTCCTTGCAGTTGAAAAATATTCCATTATGTATATGTCCACATTTTCTTTATCCATTCATCTGCTGATGGCCGTGGTTGCATTTCCTAGCTATTGCCAATAGTACAGCAATAATCACAGGTGTGCAAGAATACAGTGACTTAAGAGTGAGATACAGTGACTTAAGAGTCCTTCAGGTAAGTACCCAGGAGTGGTATAACTGGTCAAAAGTGCTTCCACTTAGAGTTTTTTCTTTTCTTTTCTTTATTTTTTTTTTGGGGGGGACCTTCATATTGACTTCCTTAGTGAAATTTATACTCCCACCATTGGTAAGGAAGAGTTGCTCTTTCTATACATAATCCCTGGTATTGCCTTTGTGTGTGTATGTGTGTATGTGTTGTGTATAGGCTTAGATTTTTCAAAAACCTGTGTTATTTAGGGTTCTTAAATGCCTCTACCTCCCTTCCAACCCATTGACCAGAGGGTTTTTGGGGTCGGGGAGAAAGAAAGTTTTTAGGAAAAGGGGATTGTAGACCTTCTTAGAGGTAATTCCTTGGGGAGAGTCCACTCTTTGTTATCAGGGTACCAGATGTCCAGTCAGATAGCCAACATCAAACAGCAACATGCATCAACAGCAACAGCATGATTCAGCAGAAACAGCAAGACTCCACAGAAGAGGAATGAATCAGCGAAAGCAGAAAGAGTCAGCCAGAGTGCCATGAGAAGTTTGCTAGAGTCTCTCTCTTCTCAAGTGAAGTTTTGAAAAAAATGAAGACCAACAAAGCAATGTGGACCATTGCAAAACATAGCGATCTAAAACTTGTCATTTGTTTTCATATTGATAGCAATTCAGAAAGAATATTATTTATTTTATATATAGATGAATGTTCTGTCTTTATGCACAACAGAAGAGGGCATAAGATTACATTACAGATGGCTGTGAGCCAACTCAGGACCTCTGGAAGAGCGGGCAGTGCTCTTGCTTCTTGTGGCTTGCTCAGCCTATTTTCTTACAGAACCCAGTGCTCTTTCACTGAGCCATCCCTTCAGCCCAATAACTGTATTTTTGAAAAGTATTTATTGTTCGTTTGTATTTGTTCTTTGTAGAACTTTCTATTTGGTTCATTAACTCATTGATTGATTGTTAGGGTCTCTCTCTCTGTCCATATTTCTGTGAGTGTGTGAATATTTATGTGAATGATATGTGAGAATGCATACATCTGTGTTCACATGAGCATGGAGGCCAGAGGTTGACATTGGGTGTCTCCTCGACTGCTCTCCACATTGGTTTTTAGAGACAGAGTCTCACTGGGTCAGTGGCCGGCCAGCTGGTGTTCCTGGCACCCCCTCCCCCTCCCCATTGCTAGCACTACAGAATGCTGCAGTAGTTTGTTCTTGCACAGGGATCTGAACTCAGGTCTTCATGCTTGCATGACTGGGCCAGCTCCCATATCCTTACAGTTCTGTATATATCTTAGACATTAATACTGTGTCTTGTATATAGTTTGAAAAGATCATTCCTATTTTGTGGACTGTTATAATTCCAGTGATTATTCCCTCTATCATGTAGAGCCTCTAAGATTTATTCAATCTCAATTATTAATTCTAGTAGAGGCCTAGAAGACAGCAGTGCTGAGAGGCCAGTCTCGTGAAGTTTCCAAAGGAAAAGAGGACTCTGTGAACATTGGTTCTGGAGGTCATTTGTATGATATTTTGACAGTCTGGGTGTGTTCTGCCCATGTCCCAAGAACTTGCCTGAAGCTAAATTTAGAGTACTAAATTTCTTTGGCAGAGAAAATGTTAGAACATCATAATGTCTTTGGCACTGTTTCAGGAAGTTATGGGGACTTTAGGAGGTGGAGCCTTGCTGGAGGGGGTGGGATGGGAGGCTCTATAGCCTCACCCCACTTCCTGTTCTCTCTCTGCTCCTGGAGTGTGGATAAAGACATAACCATTGAGCTTCCTTCTTCTACCAGAATGCCATGCTGTCCCTGCTATTACAGACTCTAACCCTCTGGAATTGTAAAGCAAAATGTTCTCTTTCTTGTCTGGGTTGCTTTGGTCAGGGTATTTCATCACAGTCACACACAGAAAAAAACATATGTGTAATCCAACTGCCATAACCCTTGATCCAGTAATCACACTCCTTGGAGTTGTGTAGTGAAGAATAATCAGTGAAATGCCTTTCTACCAATACTTTCATTATAACATTATTTTTCATTGCAAATGGCCATGGATAAACTTTTAGCACATCACTTTAAATCTATTCAGCATGGAGGTTTATTGAGGGCTCATCATGTACTCAACTATATTCATCTCTTTTTTTTTCCCCACTTAATCTTCACAATAACGTCAAAAGGCAAATCTCTTGAAGAGTCTTATGCAGCAAATAAAATGTATACAAAATACAGGTGAAAAAAATACAAAATAGCCTTAAAATCCTCATGATAAGTGAGCATGATGAATGCTAAATATAAAAGCTAGATGAGCAGGAAATCCAGCACGGGTATAGCCAGATACATTTAAAGCTACCTACAGATTAAAATGTTACAGTCAAGTTCACAAATACTGGAGTGATTTGTTAAGATTTATTCTGAGTGCTTATAACTTTTGAGACATCATAATAAAAGTATTCATGTGGTTTTAAAAAGAAATGTGAAAAGGCTATTGGTACATTTGCCTGTATCTAAAGACAAACTTCATTTTGCTAAGCTGATACATTCACAGTAGCCTTCAAGGCCATGCATGGGCTTTTTCCCTGTCTTTCGAGCTGATGCTCTTAGCTGATGGCTATGAGCTGATGGCTCTTCTAGCATTCTAGGTACCATCTCTCTATAGTACACTGGCCAGAGGACCTTCTGCTTTTCCCGCGGATTTTACTTGCTGCCTTCCAGGTGACTTCTGCACATTTTCACTTTTTCAGTAAAGCTCTCTGACTACCCTTGTTAGGACTCCATCCTTCATTCATCATGTCAGCCTGCCTCCCACCCCACACAGTGCTTTATGCACTTTTTGCCTGACACCTCACACCATTCTACATATAGAATCAGGTAGTTGGGGTGTTTTATTTTGTACAGTGCACAGTATGTCTGTGTATTATCTATACATCTCACTTCAGTAACATATAAACAGCTCAGAGACAAGAGAATTATTTCATCGATGTTATGACTCAGGTAGCTATGGTTCTAGGAACTCAAGAAGGTCTCAAAAAATGCACTGAATGTTTGTCTTTGTCAGGGTTACTATTGCTGTGATGAAACAACACAACCAAAAGCAACTTGGAGAGCAAAGTGTTTATTTCAGTTTATACTTCCATACTTTAGCCCATCACTGTAGGAAGTCAGGACAAGACTCACACAGGTCAGGAACCCTGGCAGAAGCTGGTGCAGAGGTCATGGAGGGGTGCTGCTTACTGGCTTGCTTCTTGTGGCTTGCTCAGCCTACTTTCTTATAGAACCCAGGACCACTAGCCCACGGATGGCCCCACCCACAATGGGCTGCACCCTCCCCAGTCAATCACTAATTAAGAAAATGCCCTGCTCTGGATTTTATGGAGGCATTTTCTCAACTGAGGTTTCCTCCTCTCTGATGACTTCGGCTTGTGTCTCCTTGAGATAAAACTAGCCAGCACTGCAGGAGAAATGGCTCAGCAGTTAAGAGCGCCAGTTGCTCTTCTAGAGGACCCTACAACTCCCATGCACCCCCATGGCAGCTCACAACTGTCTGTAACTACAGTTCCAGGGGATCTGACACCCTCACACAAACATACATACAGGTAAAACACAAATGAACATGAAATAAAAACAAATAAATTATTAAAAAAAAAAACCTGGCCAGCGCAATGCCGCTGATAGTGGCATCCTAGTGCAGGAAAAACACTGAAGGCCACAGAGGAGAACTTTGCAGACCTGATAAAACAGGGTCAGATGAATGGGGAGGAGGTCCCCCCATCAGTGGACTTGGAAAGGGGCAGGGTGGAGATGAGGGAGAGAGGGTGGGATTGGGAGGGAATGAGGGAGCGGGATACAGCTGGGATACAGAGTTAATAAAATGTAACTGATAAGAAAAAAATAAAAATTAAAAAAAAAGAAAGTGGGAAAAACTTCTGGCATGACTTCTGAGAAAAGCCAGGCAGGCATTTACTCAGAAAATAACTCTAGCAAACCTTGTGCCATCTGAGTTATCAGCTTATCCTTTTGCACCTGCCCCAACCCTGAGCCACTGGGCTAAGACTTTGCTGCTGTAAGACTGTATTTCTTGGCTTACCTGTTTCATTTCACTTCTAACCAGTGTCTTACACTGATTTTTAACAGGGTGAAGAGGCCACAATTGTGAACCTGGGATTATAGTTTTTCTATCATCATCATCATCACAATCTTCTTCTTCTTGAGCAGCAGCAGCAGCAGCAGCAGCAGCAGCAGCAGCAGCAGCAGCAGCAGCCTGTACTCCATCCTTGCCGGTTCTTGTCTGTAGCTGTGGCTCCCAGAAGGCGCTGTACAGCATCTTTTCTTTATGGCCATAGATGGCAGCACATCACTATCTGCGGTCATCTGCAGAGGCTGGGTTGCTGCGGTCAGAGCTGTGGGCAGGAGAAAGCAGCTAAGGAGCAATCAGTCCAAGCTGAATGGCAAATTGATGTTTTCATTAAGTGAGCAAACTGGCTTCCTTTATAAACAAGGTCAGGGTACCATAACTCAGGGGATTTATTAAATTAAAACCTGGCTGCACTGTGGAACTGGCAATTTATCTGCATGAAGCACATACAAAACTGTCCTTTTCAGGACTGGTACTCTTCTTATATAATTATTCATAAAAACTGCTATCCACACGTTGTCTTTGTTTTTCCACACGAGGTAAACAAAAATGTGATTATTTTTACAGTAATCACTCTTTCAAGATGATTTTGGTGCCCTATTCTAAGCCCAGGTGAGATCTTTGTCCATTTAATATGATTGGCACTCAGACAGAGGAAACTTTGCATAACAGAGTAGGTTTTGCAGGGGAAACATTTGGAATGTACTATGTCCATACGGTGAGTTTGAAGTGACCTATATAGTTAATTTCACCACTGTCAGGGAACAGTGCAGAAAGTCCAGAAACCATTCTCATAAAATGGCCAGTTGTCAAAGGCTCAGTGAACTTATGATTCTCAACAAGTTTTGTCCAGCAGAAATGTCAAGCGATCCCCAAATGTGAGCTGCGTGTTGTTATGGTTTGAATTTTAAAAGCCCCAAAGGCCACTGAAGCTTGATTGGAGCCTCAGGAAATGACTGGGAGATACTGGAACCTAAAATAGATATATTAGATATTTTAAACAATATCAGATATATATTTTAAATATATATCCAATGTATATTTAAAATATGTTTTAAATATATATTAGATATATGTTAAATAATATTAGATATATGTATTTTAATGTATACTTTTAAAGAGGTCAGAGGACAGCCTCCAGCCTCGGTCCTCACCTTGCACCTTGTTTGAGTTGGGCTCTTGTTTTGTTCTCTGGGTGTCCCAGGTTAGGATACTGCAAGACTCTGTGCTTTCTCCTGTTTCCACTTCCCATCTTCCCCTGGGTGCACTGGGGTCAAAGGTGCATGCAGGACTCTGTTCAGCTTTCGTGTGGGTTCTGAGGATTCAGACTCAGGGGCTTCTGTTTGTGCAGCAGGTTCTCTACCTGTTAGCCTGTCTCCTCTGCACAAAGATCCTTCTTTCGCTTAAAAACTTTCACTTAAGAACTATGTTTGTTATTTTATGTGTGGGGATGTTTTGCCTGCGTATCCCTGCTGCGCACCACATATGCGCAGTGACTGGTGAGACCAGAAGAGGGCATCGAACCCCCCGGGACTGGAATTGCAGATGGTTGTGAGCCCCGTGGATGCTGGCAGTTGAACTCTTTTAACAAGCTGATTGTCTCAGGATTTGTGTTGGTAATAAAAGGCATTTTAATACAGTGGCCAAGCCTGCCAAAACTTCATTTCCCAAATAATATTTTTTTCTGGTTCAGTGGGCAATAAAAAATATTTTTGCACGCTGTTTGTAAGTTGAAGCCTTCTGTATACACATAGAACCTAATTTAAAGAAAGCAGAATCACATTGTAGTTGTCCTACAGGACTTTTAAAGGGACAAGCAAGGGAAGACTCTCGGTACTTAACCCTCTACTAGTTATCAAAAGCTAGATCAACACATGCCCATAGTTATAAAGACGTAACCTTATTTTCTGAGGAGCTAAATCTTAAAGGATTTACAGTCTTTGCCTTGTGATAACTCTAACCCAACTGTTACTACTGAGTTCTCAATTATCTGCAGGTTGATTTAAATTCATTCTGGGCCCAAGAACAGATTATAGGGACCATGTATCAATAATACATGCTAAATATATGAAATGTAGCATATACTTGTGTTTGCTTCCTAACTGAAGGTTTATGGGTCTCCAGACTTTCTTTTTAGGATACTAAGCTAATGATTTACCAAGGGTCTTTCTGCCAAGTCCTCTGGGGTCTTCAGGTTTCACTGACATGCCCTCTCCTAAGGTGACGGCTGCCATCTCATTCCCTCCTGGAACTTCCATTTCCACAGATGCTATTCACATTCATACCGTATTGATCTTTTTGTCAGCTTTGCATCAGCAGGTCTTGTTGTGGGGCTGAGCTGGCCTCAGCAGTGTTGCTTACACATGTGTAAGATGTAGGTTGGCTTAGCTGTGTTGCAGAAGCCTGGTTGTCTGTAGTCCACACTGCAGATTTGTGTATCTGCTGCATATGCCTCTTATTGCACAACAGATTGGTTAGGATGTGTTCCGTGAGAACATGTGAGTACTTGCAAGGTCTATCATGACATATTATGACTTCTCCACGTGTGTCATTGATGTGATTCAGTGACAAGGCAGGAATTTGCAGCACCTCCACAAAGGCTATGGCTAGGACCTAGACATGTGGAAGGATGGGAGGATTGGAACCAATCCTCCAGTATCTCATAGTCCCCTTCCTTAGTCCCAGAGCTGTAAGGAATGAGCTCTGTATATGGATTCAGTGTGCAGCTGGAGAACCCAAAGCTAAAGACTTGAGACTGTATCAGAACCTCAATAATTCTCCAGTTCTCAGAACACAGTGGGGAGCTCAGGCAGCTTCACTTCTAATGTCTAGTTGATCAGCTTTGCTGTGAAGATTTAATTGATCAGTTTTTCTTGCTTTGGGACGGGTGTTCTAGTTTGGTTTCTATCCCTGTGATAAACATGGGCAAAAGAAACCCAAAGAGGACAAGGTTTATTTCATTTCACAGGTGACAGTCCATCATCAAGGGAAGCCAGTGCAGGAACTTGAGGCAAAAAGCTGGAACAGAAAACATAGAAAACCATCTTTACTGGCTTACTCCATATGACTTGCTCAGGAAACGTTTTTATGTAGCTTGGGCAGAGCTGCCTCGGGATGGCACTGCTCACAGTAAGCTGGCTTCTTCTCTGTCAATTAGACATTAAAAAATACCTCACAGACTTTCCCATGGACCAGTCTGATTGACGGAATTTTTTTAGCTGAGGTTCCCTCTTCTGGATGAGTCTAGGATTCTTTCAAGTTGACAGCTGAAGCTAATAACAAAGGGGACTATTTCATAAACTGGCATAAATGCAGGCAAAGGGTTAGGACCCATCCATACTATGTTATAGATTATAGTGCTTTGATATTAAAAGGTACTTTCCTCATCTTAATGCAAAGCTTTTAAGTTTGTTTAGGTAAATAATTGTTTTCATGTTAGAAATATCACCCACATTTCACAGTTCAGTTATCAAATTAAACTGGGGTAATATTATAAAATAAAAATGTTACATAATTTATAGTTATATATTTATATATGATTGTTATAAATTGGGCTGGAGATATAAATTAAGCTGGCACAAGGTAAAAATAGTTATAGTTTTAAGCAGGAATTTTATCCTTAGGAATTTGCTTCCATAAAACAATCTAATAGACGAAGGATCTATATGCGTGAAGTACTTTGTGATAACCCCATTCGTTACACTAAAGGGAAACATGTCAACATAGTAAAATGTCATCTTCAACTCGGTTAATTAAGAAATTACATAAAACATTGAAATCTCACTATAGCATAGTGTAAATCAGCACTTACCTGAGTATCCAAATTATATAGAGCGATTCCTCCCCATGCACACTCATATATACACACAGAATGCACAGAATGCACACCCCTCCCCTCCCATATACACTCAGAGCACGCATTCACTCCCTTTTTTTCTACATGAAATGGAAAAAAAAAACCATATTGAATCTTTTTGTAATTTGTTCATTTTGAGATACGAGACACTCATTGTCCCTCAGAAAAGATTACTCTTCAGTGAGTCCTTTGTATGCATAATGCCATAGTCCCCACCTAGAATCAAGAAGCTGGTCCACACATGCTATATCTATGAATAAAGCCATCTAGGGACGAGCCCATTGCGTGAAGAACTACACACCTGTATAGCACTGACAGCATTACCTCTGGATGAGAAGGGACTGAGAAGCATACTGAGCGTGCTGGTGGCACATGCCACGGCTGGGCTAGAGGAAGCCGTGGAATTGGCCAGCGTCTGGCTGAGGGACTCAGCAGCAGTGATGTGTTTTTCACCCAGTGCTGTGTTTTTCTCTTGTTCTCCACTATAATTCTTCTGTTATAATCAAGTCCTTAGTTAACTGTTTTACACGATCATCCAAGTATTTTCTGTACTTTTGAGAATAAAGGGAGAGGCCTGTTATTCTTAGGTAAGACCAGAACCTATGGATCTCTATGAAACTCTATGGATCCCATAGAGAGATGGTAAAAATGACTCGGGTGCCGTGCGGCGCAGTCTCTGAAGCTGCGGCTCAGGATGAGAATAACTGATGGTATGGCAGACAGGATGTGTATTTGCTGAATATTTCATTTATCTTTCATCTTTTGCTCTGGGTGGGTCATTCCTTCAGACTCTGCTAAGCCCAGGGAAGGCCAGAAGAAGCGGACAATGAAACACTGGCAGGGAAAATCCTGTGCACACTAAGAAGCGCTTCGCTGTCCTCCCTGTCCCCCTTCTCACCTCCAGGCCAGAGCTGCTTTCACTTGGCCTGTGGTGTGGATGTGACACACCACAGTCTTAGCTTATGTCTCGTGTAGATTTGCTTGTGCGCTTGCCATATCTCCAGCTGTGTGTGTGTCTGTGAGGACACCTGTGGCTGACCTTAGCATTGGGATGAGTGATCCAGTAAACTGACGACAGGAGGTGGAGGGAGGAGACTTCACCCCTTCTTCCTGGGCATCATTCGACTTTGCTCAGACAGACACACGCTGGGTTTCATTTGCTCTCAGGCCTTTAGGTTCAGACTAGCTTTCCATCTTGTACATGGCAGACTTGTAGGCTTGCAGTCCTCCCGTGAGTTGTTTACTCAGACTTTTTGTGCTGATGACTGGTAAAGCCTTCCCACTCTTTCTCTAAAACACTCCAGAAAACAACTAAACTTGTACAGTTGTGAACAAATGAGAGTTGGGTCGTTTGTTACTGTGGTACAGTTTCGCCTGTCATGGTACAATACAACAGAATTCCCCAAGATTCAAAGAAATGGACTACAGAAGACGGAACCCTTTATTGACTGACACCCAGTAGGGAGTGTCTATAGATCTGCGGATCCTTTGCCTGGCGCCCAGCAGGGGGTTTCTATAGCTCTGGGAACCCTTTTGGTGGTTAGACTTGAACTTGCACATGCACCTTTCATGCTGATGTCACATAGTGCATTCACACTCCCCTGAAAGGTCCACTCCGCCTCTGCCGTAGCAACATTTGCTAACTCCTTTGGCAACTCCACTCTCAACTTTTACTTCTTCGTTTTTCAATCCATCGTGTTCAGAGACTCTAGTGACAGCGGCCCATGGGCTTATAAACACCAGTGTAGAGAGTGTATCTGATGAGCTCTGGCTTGATTTATAGACGGTTATCAAAAACTATTATTTGAGAGTTGTGCCCTTGGCAAATCCTGAAAACCTCTGTGTTAGCCACTCCCCCGATTTTTACATTAGGAAGCTGATCTGCATATTCTATTTGAAAAAGATTTGACCATTTAAAATGCATTAAAAAGCAATCCTCCCAATTCCACAAGGGCATCGACCCACATCAATTAGAAGGAGGTCATTACTGTACTACAGATGGGCATTGATGGGCATGAGCCACCTACTATGATAACTCAGTAGTTGGTGAAGGGGTTGGGAGGTCGACCTGAAGACAAGCAGCCTCCATAAATATGCCATCTGCTCCTCTTCTGCCTCTTGGTAAAGGCAAGCCTTTACTGAAAGCAGCTACCCAGATAATTAAAGAAAAACAAAGTCACTGTGTGGCAGGTGACGCGGAGAACTTTCTATAAATTTTCCAGACAACCATTTTCATTTTTTGCCTCCCAGTGTCAGCAAGAATGTGATCTGTCTAGTTCAAGCGACTTAGAGTCAGATGCTCTCAGCTGGTATGTAATGCTTCGTAGGAGTTCCCAACTCATCAATCTGGCCTCTGAAACAGTTCTGTCAGATCTCACAGCCACGTTGGTCCCACTGGTTCATGGCAAAACCCCAGTGCTGCTACTGCTGTGAAATCGTTAAGCTGCTTGTAAAACTTCAGAAAGCACAAGGTCTGCGGGCTCACTCTCACAATGCGGGCCTGAGGTGAGAACTGTGCTCTTACAGGGTTGGAAAAGGAGACCAGTTACGACTGAGGATAAGGAAGAATGTTGCTGTGCGTATGTTTCTGTAGGAGATACTTGCTTCCTCTTATAGAATGCATTCCTGCAGGGCAGGTTGGAGCCCCTCCCCCACAACTGCTTTGCAGCTGAGAACTGGGAGTACCTGAAAAACAAACAGCTGGACACTTTGGTTAAGATGATGGGCTAGAGAAAGAGATTCACTAATCAAGGGATGCAAGGGGGCTTAAATGTGGAGGGAATTACACGACACAGGGTGAGCTGAAACATCAGCCTGCAGTGCCCTGCCAGGTGGGTCAAAACAGGAAGGCACTTTGAGAAGGAAAGGGAGGTGAGATACAGCAGCCTTGCCCCCAGGGCAATCCCACCAGCCTCAGCTGTGGTTGCAGATCTGGCAGACTGGTTAGCAGTGAGTGGAGACAAATCCCTATAGGACTTGGAAGGCTGGTCTGGTTGCTGTCTTGAGAGATAACTTGTTAAAAACTGATCCAGCAGGGATGACGGGAGGGGAGGCTGAGGGGCAGGGGGTGGGCAGCAAGCCTCCTTTCAGCAGGTGTGAGGGGAAACCCAGCTGAAGGTTGCAGGTTTCAGGAGGCAAGGAAGTACAGTGTTGGGTGAGGACCTCATCTCTGACAAGAACCCTCAGGTCTCGCAGCGCCGACCCAAGGTCATTGGGAGGATCAGTCTCTGGAACTACCACTCTGCCTTTCACCTCTCTGTAGCTTGAGAGCTCAATTGCAGCAGTGGACTTGGCATCTCTAGGGACCTCCCTCCAGCAGGGTGACTGAAACTCAGCAGTTGCTGGAAATAAAAAGACAGGTCCTCTCCCTGTTCCAATCTCAGTTACCTTGCTGCTTCCCGCACTCCTGTTGGGATCAGTAAGCAGGCACTTCTACGGCCAGCCCCAAGGGACCTGACAAACCAGTTATCAGGCATTTGTGAAGACACCCTGGCCACCTGGAATTACCTGCACATGCCCTGGGTCACCCTATAAGAGAACTGGAGCCCTCCCCCTCTCCCCCTCTCTCTTACTCTCTTCTCTTCTCTTTCTCTCCTCCTCTCTCTCTGCAATTACTCTCTTCTCTTCTCTTTCTCTCCTCCTCTCTCTCTGCAACCCCCCTTCCCCTAATAAACCTCCCACGTGGAACCGATCTCGTGGTGTGATTTGTGAACCCGCGTGTAACCTCCACAGGCGCACAGGCGCACGTTTCCCAACATTCGTACGTTTCCCAACATTGGTGCGTTGGTCCTAACAACTCCCATTCCCCGTGGAAGACACCTCCCTCCCCCAGCAAAAAGCATGAGTTACCCCAAGAGAGTATGATTTGGGGAGTCTGCCTAGCCCACAGGCTACAAAGGGAAGTGTGGACAGCAGAGGGACCTGGTGTGCAGAGAAGGAAACTACTAAGTTAAGACAGTTGTGGTGGGCATCAACTACTACTCCAATATAGACTGAGCAATAGCAAAATGACCTAAGAAACTGCTTTGTGGTATTGACTCACCTCAGACAGAACAGCTGTCATTAAGCAAATAAAGGACCACAGATTCTGGAACAGCTGGTGGGAATGACTGGTGCAGCCGCTGTGGAGCTTTCTAAGAAAGGTAGCAACGGTACTAATGTATGACTCAGAAAACTCTTGGGTATATACCTGAAATATTCCTGAGAGATTCCAAGTCAATGTATCATAGAGATACCCACGTACTTGTGTTTGTTTTATTAGCCACAATAGATAAGTGATGGGCCGCACATTTATGTCTGTAAACAGATGAATGGACGAAGAAAATGTGAGAGTTATACAAATGGGATGTTATTATGCAATAACAAGTGAAATCATGACATTTACAGGAAATCTGTTGCAACGATCATCATGTTAAGCGAAGTCATGTTAAGTGAAATAAGCAGTGCTTGGACAAATGTGTCACATGACTCCATGTGTGTACGTGAGTATAGGTTATGACACTAGACAGAGAATTATGAGAAGGAAGGAAGAGATCTTAAAGAGTTGGGGAAGAGAAGGTAATGGAATAGATGTGACTTGAAAACACGAATGGTTGACAGTGGAAGGAGTAGAGGGGAGGCAGGGCTCAGGGGAAGGTGGTGGGGGAAGATGAGCGAGGAAAACTATGATGATACGAGTGAGTGAAATACAGTGAACGATATTACTTTGCATGCTAATAAAGATCAGTGAGAAAAGCATGAAAACAGGACAGCTTAGCCGAACGCTGCTCATTTAGAAGAGCAGATGTGCTACTCCCCACTGTGACCTTGAACTTTCTAGATACTCAGAACTTGCCAACATTAATTAGAATAACTCCTTTTCTCTGATATCGAGATATGTTGGATGGTCTGAAGCATGGCTCCTTTTCAGAACCACCAACTTTGGGTAAACTTTAGGTTGCCATTGATATTGAATGCCGTGTTCATGGTGCCCCCTGGTGGAATATAAAAGAATATCCTAAGTCACATTGATACTTTTGCAAGATTTGTGTCTTCCTCAAGATTCCTTTATATTAAACCAGCAAACCTGGGGACCAGGCCTACATACCAATGAGAACAACTTTCTGAGAGGCCTTCTTTCACTAATACTTTAGTTGGCCCAAGACCTTAGCTTCATGAGTCAAGCAAAAGTGGTGAGATATAGTTAACAAATTCCCCTGCCATCGTGAGGTGAGGTATCCCTTCTAAGCTTTGTGAGGTGACAGCTTTACTCTGGAAGGCTGTGGTACCCTAGGACACACTGGCCTGAGGGACAGAGATGGACCTCTGGTGGTGGGCCACCGAGGGTTGGATCCTACCACATTTCTTGCTTACATTCTAGTGGGGTGACTATTCCCTGCCACACACTTCCCCTCCCCTGCCATGCGTGGTCTCAGCTATCCTGGTGTGCCTTCCCCGCCATGATGGACTGGAATTCCTGAATCTATGAGCCTAAAGAAATCTTTATCTCTTGGTCTTGTTTCTGGGAGGTATTTGGGTCCCAGCGACACCCAGGTGACGTATAAAGACAGGACTCCTTGTGTGATTATACAATGGGCAGAATTAGGAAGGTGTGCATGGTGGGTAGAGAAGATAAGCTGTCTAGCATGAACTCTGGGGTAGCTTGTCAGGGATATGGTTCCCAGCCGTGGTAAAGAAGGAAGTGTGGGAGTCACGTTTCAGGGAGAAAAGCCATATTGTTTTATTGTCTCATATTCCTATGAGACCCATACACCCCTCCTCCTTTATGGGTCATCTTCTCGTCACAGCTGTTTATACTGCTGTTTGCAAACAGTTAGGATCCAGAAATTGATTTAATATGGGTCATAGACCAGCAATGAAAAAAACAGAATATAAACTCTCAATGTGGATTACACATCTTAAGTAAATATTGGTTTTAAAACTTTAATAGATTACACTGGTCCATGCCCACAGGGTCATGGCATACCATATGTTTTACTATGGGTCTTAGTAGCAAGCATTTGGAAACCTTGACTGTGTGTCTATACTGGATAGGATTTCTTTTTTAATCATATTTGCTCTTGCCTCACCTCCTGCTGGATGGTTTTCCAAGCTTCCCTTTCTTCCTTTAGTCTGTTCAGGCTGTGAAGAGACACCATGACCAAGGCAACTCTTATAGAGGACAACATTTGATTGGGGCTGGCTTGCAGTTTCAGAGGTTTAGTCCATCATTGTCATGGTGGAAAGCATGGCAGTGTGCAGGCAGAGATGGTGCTGGAGAAGCTGACAGTACTCCATCTTGATCCACAGGCAGCAGAAGGAGACTGGGTACAGCTTGAGCATTTAAGACCTCAAAGCCCTGCCTCCACGGTGACATACTGCCTCTAATAAGGCCACACCTCTTATTACTGCCACACCCTCTGAGCCAAACATTTAAACACACGAGTCTGTAGAGGCCAGAGCAGCTGGTAATGGAGCTCCAAAACTGAGAGAGATGGGTAGATAGAATGGATGCTTTAGGAACAGCAGCCAGCCACTTGCTCCTGCAGACTGGCACTACAGTGGACGGAGCAGCACTAGAAAGATGGCAGCAGCGATTTATGCCAGTGAATGGTGGGAGTTCAAAGTGACCAGCACTGCATGGCTGCCTGGGCAGCAGTTAAGCCCTGGGGGTCCAGTGATGAATTCTTTGGGGAGAACGGAGCCAGTCCTTCCCAGAGTAAATAGTGAGTCTCAGCCAGTCATGGTGAAATATATGATGTTGGCCCTTTTGTTTCATGTGAAAGAGGGACATGGGCTCATAATCCCTGGGCAGTGGGAGGGGTCTTGAGGGTGAACGTGTTTGATTTTCTGGGACATTTCATTTACAAGCAATAGCACAGCCCTATCATAAGAAGGAAAAGCAGTACTTAATTATCCAATAGATGAGGGTGGAACCCCAGGTATGGTTAAAGGTCATTGGTTGAATGCTGAGGTCTTACTGGCATAGGGTCGGGTATTTCCTGGAACCCCCGGGTGCACAATGAATAAGTTTCTTAACGGGGAAGGATTGGGCCCGCGATCTCTCAGGGCTATGTGCCACTCCTTAGAAGATCTGTGGTTCCTCAGCTGGGGAGCTGAGGAAGGGAACCCATCATTTTGGCACTGAGCTCAGGGGCTATCAGTAATGCCAGACTTCGATCTTACCAGCAGGGTTCAACAATTAGGATGTGTAGACTTTGTGTTTGTGAAAGAGTGGGGTGCTCACTGGCCATCCCACTTGCTCCTTCTGCCTTCCACTGTATAAAGACGAGGCAAGAGGCTCCCTTTTCGAAACAGGAATGTGGCCCTCAACAGATAACATATCTGCCAACACCTTGATCTTGGGCTTTTCAGCCTTCAAGATGGTGACAAATAAACTGTGGTTTATAAATGTTCCACTCAGTGTGGTATTTGGTTAGAGCAGAAGGCATGCTTTTAGAGACTCTCCTTGGCTGAAGGCCGCAGTAAGCCTTCCTACAATCTTCCTGGGCGCTTGACATGGATCTAAGACTTTGAGTCACAGCTCCAAGCTCCATGTGGGTTTACTTGTCCAATCAGGAGCACTTTACTTTGAATCCTTTAAGGTTCTCATACATCAGATAAAACTTGACAGAGCTTACCCAGTGACTAGACTGGAATTAAATATCAGCATGTCTACAAAACTATATTTCAGACCCTCATTCTTGACAACCACAAATAAGTTTGGGTTGGGGCATCCAAACTCCCCCAAACTCCCCCTCACTTCTGGAGTGAGGTGACATTAAGAACGAATATTTAACAAATATGTACCATGCATACCACGATAAGATTGGTGACTGACTGGCCAGTGAGGCAGACTGGAAAGGGGCCTGAATATGCTGGCTTTTTGGACCAGATTCCCTGGAAAATATTCTTGTTTGGTGATCACTGTGATGGGGGACCTTTACAGTAAAAGCACTCTCCTGTTTCCAGCACTGTCATCTTCTTTTCCTAGAGATGGTGGGCTTGGCTTGCTTGGTACCCTTGCTATTGAAGACTACCTGTGTGCTTTAGTGGCTTGCAACTGTTTTATCTAAACTTGTGTCTGTCCACGAACTATCAGCGGCAATGTTTTCAGCTTGTCTCCACTTGTACAGCCCCTTACAAAAGTAGGACGATATGAAATTTTCTTTGGGTAAGTACCTTCCTCTGAGTATAAAATAGTAAATTTATTTCCATTTCCAATTCTGGGCCAGTCAGAGGAAGCCATGTATGAAGTGGGATGTCCAGTTTGTAGCCAGTGGGATGCGTCCAGCTTCCCTGGCAATGGTCTCCAATAACAGTGCACATAGGACTCTTCATGGCTCCACTGTACAGTCCACCCCATGCCTGTGTTTGCTCTTCAGTCACTGGAGAACTCAAGTGATGGTGGCTGACTCCTTGGCAATAACCAGGACTGCATACACAGCGCTTTTTCTCTTTCTGTTTGTCTTTGTTTCCACGAAAATAATTCCAGGCCTATGCAGATGATCCAAAATAATAAAGGCCTTCAATAAGATGGCAAAAATAGAGGGAAAAAGAAGAGTCCTTTATGTGCAGCAAAAGTGTAAGAGGGAGTAACCAAGATGGCTCAGCAGGAGAGGTTCCTGCCAGATACCTCAGAGACAACCTGAGTTTCCCCCCAGGATCCACATGACTGTGGAAGGAGAGAACAGACTCCAGCAAGAGTGTTCTCTGACCACCATGTGTGTGCAGTGACACACAAATGCAGACAGACAGACAGACACACACACACACACTAATCATGGACAAAAATGGTCAAGAGGGGTTGCTCTCCATGAATCTCTTCTATTAACAGTTTTTCCATTTTTTTTTTCTGTTACTACAGTTACTTGTAATAGAAAAATTGAACTTTGCTACTTTCAAACTGAAAGCTTTTTTTTTTGTCTGAAGCTTAAGGCAGTTATTTTTGCAAAAGATGGTTCATGGGTTTCTTAATTAAATGGAATGCAGGGAGTGTTTGAAATATTATCATCTGGATGACTTTCCTCTACATTTATAAATACTCTGTAGTCTCACCATAATTAAGATAATATGAAAAGAGTTTGAAATATGGTGATCGCTTAAAACCTGAAAATAATTCTTTTTAGTGTGAATCATTATCTCACTAGTTTTATAACCTAATAAAAAAAAAGTAAAGGAAAAATCCTGGGCATTTAAATTTTACAAAAATCATATGTATTCTGGGAAAATGGCAGCGTTAGCTACACATTCCTACTTAATATCTTTGAGATGTTCCAAAGACATGAAGCCTTCCGTGGCCCTCTCAGCAGGAGTTAGAAAATGCAAAGCTCACTAGGTTTGGATTCAAAACAAGTCACGGTTTCCTTCACGTTGGAACTGAGATGCATGGTAGAAGCCCGTAGTCTTTGAATATGTTTTTATTTTATTTATTTTATTTTATTTTATTTTATTTTATTTTATTTTATTTTATTTATTTCTCGAAAGACCCTTCCTCTTCTCTTTGGATGTAAAGAAGGCACATGAGGTAATGTAGAAACTGTCAGCCCTTCTAACTCTTCAGGGGTCACTTTAGAGTTCTCTGCAGTGCCAGTTCTACCTATGCGTCTTGCCTCGCACTGTGATGGCCACATTGCAGATCCTCCGGAGAACTCCCTTGCTGTTCTTTTTCTGAGTGTCGGCATTTGGTATCTTTTAAAGATACAGGACTTGTCTAATGAACATTTGGTGAAGAGGGAAGTTAGACTCACTGGATGATGAATGTGCTGAAGCAATCACTTAACACTCATTTTTGACCCCTCTGCCCTTACCTCATCAATGGTTAATTCATATTGATGAGGTTTTTTGATTTCTTGTTTCTAAAAACTTTTTGTTGGTTCTTTGTGAATTTCACATCATGCACCCCAGTCCCACTCATCATCCCCTTCCCTCATACCTGTCCTCCATCCTTGCAACCTTCCCCCCAACAAAGAAAAAAATCTCATTGGGGAAGTTGTAGTGTGTCACAGTGTGTCCCATAGTATACACTTTTGTCCCCACTTCTTTGCTTTCAAATGCTCATTGCAATGACTTGTTGGTCTGGTATGAGGCTTCTGGCTTCCTCTACTTTATCAACACTTCATTAACACTCCTCTCAGATGTGTGGTTATTGCCCTGTGTCATGGAGCTGTAGCTCCATCTCCTTCATGCACTCCAGCAATTCATCCATGGGGTAGAGGTTGAGGTGAGCCAATTCAAAGCCCTGGAGCTGGGCCTGAGAGGCATCTGAGCTGGTCAACCTGCCACTCTCATGCCCTCAGGTTAGCTTACCAGCAACCCCTGCAACCAGGGCCAGCTCTACCCTGCTTCCCAGGTGAGGTGTGTGCCCTGCTTTCCCAAGTGTGGCAACTGGTGAGACCTGTTTTCCCCTCTCATGACCCCAAGCCCAGTTCTCCTGCCTCCCACAGGTGGTAAGGGGTGAAAGAGGGGAGAAGTTGCATCTCTCCCTTGTACAAGCCACTGCGCAGCAGACAAGCAGTAGGGCCAGCTCTTCTGTGCTCATGCCTTCAGTACCAACTCACCTGCAACTCCCAAGTGCAGGGCCAGGTCTACTGTGCTGCCCAGGCGAGGGGCAGGGCCTACTCTCCTGAGGGCTGTAGTAGGTGAGGGCAGGGATAGCTCTCCTGCTATGACGACCTTAGGGGCAGCTCTCCTGCTTACCATAGATGGCAAGGATCAAGTGGGGACATTTCTCCATTGCCCATGTCATCACATGGCGGACAAGTGGTGGGGCCCCATTTCCCATGCTTGCACCCATGGGGCCAGCTCCCCTGCATCCCTTCCAGGGTCAGTGCTGCTCTGCTGCTGAGGTGAGGTGCAGGGCCTGCTCTCTTGAGTGCTGAAGCTGCTAAGGGGGTAGGGTCAGTGCTCCCGTGATGCCCCGGTGAGGGGTAGGGCCAGTTCTGCACAGCCCTTAGACATCATGGCTGCTGCAGGGCCATGGACCCTTATGTGGTCCCTGGTGGCAGCACAAGCCAGGACCTCCCCATGGTCTCAGGTGACATCACTGGCTACTTACATCAGGTTATTTTATTTTTTATTTTTATTTTATTTTTTACTCTCTGTGACTCTCCAGTTCTGCCTTTCTTCACTGTGTCCACATCCTTCTCTCTTTCTTCCATTTTACCACCATTTGTTTGCTCCTCTTGGAGGGCCCTGGGGTCTCTGACTGTCTGGGGTTGTCTCAGGAGTAGTCTCAGAAGTGCTATGCCCCTTTTGTGCATTATGGCACCAAGTGGGGGGGGGGATCTCAGGCATGGTCTGTTCCCATCTACCCTGCAGGGTTGTGAGGCTCCAGACTGGTGGTTGGTGGTCATCTCAAGAGCTCCCAGTCCAGGCCCTGTGGCACAGGTGGTCATCACAGGCGCGCTCCTCAGCTGGGCCCACCTGAGTGGCCCTACGTGTATGTCTCGGGTTCACACTCCTGCCTGGGCCACAGTCCCGGGGGGGGCTTCTATTCTCTGGATCACTTCCTGACCTGAGAGCCCATCTGGACTGTGCTAGAACAGTGGTCATTTCAGGTTCACTTTTTTTTTCAGGTACTGTTAGGCTTCTAATCAATCAGATATTCATGAACACTGAGGACACTGAGCATAGACATGGCTTCTCTCCTCTCTCTTTAGATATGTTAATGGATGCATTCCTACCTTGGGTTAAATTAGAATATCTTACTCCATTCCATCCCAGCTTTCAAGAGTTAAAGGGATTCACAATGTTTTCTCTAGGCTCATTTAATTCCACCGAATGTATGGATTTTCTCTTTTTTTACTTCAGAATTGTTTGGCTAAAAAGATGGGGTGCTAATCCCTTGCCTGAGTTTCTGGTTCTGTAGGTGTGAAGTGGGGCTTACAGAAAGGGGCATATAGAATATACCCCAAGGAGATGTCAGTGCTGCTGGACTCAAGAACACATGCTCAGAGCTGCTGGTGTTGAAACAAATGACGTAAGTAAGAATTTCTTTGTGTGTGTGAGTGCGTGTGGGGGTGAATGTGCACGTGTGCATTTGTATTTGTGTGTGTGTGTGTGTGTGTTCATATACATGTTTATGCAGGGATTGAAAAAGATAATATGTCAGGTACAGAACATTGTGAGAAAGCCATAGAAGGTCTGTTAAGATCCCTGTTCCCAAAGGTGTAAAGGAAAGGAAGAAACGGAAGAACTGACGCCTCTCCCACTTGGAGGTACCTGAAAATGGCATGTAGGGAAGGCATCAGCATCCTCTAGAGACTTTTTAGCTGCCTCATGGTGTCCTGGTATCTGCAATGTGTGATTTCAGATTGGGCAGTAAATCGCATTGCTTGTCGCGATATGGCAGGTCAATATTGGTGCATTCGACTGCACGAATATTATGTTTCATTGGTCTTCTGTCTTAAGGAAACCATGTGAATCTGCTGGTTGAATTGCTTGCTTTGAGGTAATTGGCTGTGAATTTTAACCCCATCATAGTCACTCACCCGCTGAAAGGTTGAAGTTTGGTATGTACTTGAATGATTCTAGAAATGTGCTTTTTTTTTTTTTTTCTTTTTTCTTTTTTTTCTTTGCCAAATGATAGAGACAGGAAGCCCTTGCAGGCAGCTAGGTGGCTCAGTTTATTATAAATCTTGGAACAGAGAATGTCAGTTCAGGCTAATAACAGCACAGTGACATTTGGAACACTGTGGGCAATATGAAGTTGAAGGTTGATGGAAGCTTCTGAAAGGGCTGTATGTGCCCTGGGTCTCTCGTCTTAGATTTTAATACCACACTGTCTTTTTCACTTGGTTTATTTTTTTAATTGCATTTTTAAATATATCTAAAATAACATAGAATAGTACGACACCTGATGTTGCTAAAATAACCTTTCTCTAAAATAACCAGTATCTGCCAATTGTGTATAATCAGTCCACATGCACAGTTACAGCAATGCCTCACTTGTGAGTACTTCAGTATAAAACTACAGGTATAGGCTTCAAAATAAAATAATCAAAATATTATTACCATAACTGATAATATTGTTATTTTATTTATTTTAATGGCATTTTAAACAATTTATTTTTAATTTATATATTTACTTTATATCCTGATCGTAGCTCCCTCCCTCCTCTCCTCTCGGTCCCTCATTCCCACCCACTTTCCCCTCCCCTTGTCCTCAGAAAAGGGGAGCCCTTCCATCAGCCCACCCCAGCACATCAAGTCGCATCAAGCCTGAGCTCCCCTTCACCCACTGAGAGCAGGCAAGGGAGCCCGGCTAGGGTAAAGTGATCAGAAGCAGGCAACAGAGTCCATGTCACAGACAGCACCTGGTCAACTTACTAGGGAACCCATAGCAAGCTCAAACAGTCCATTGGTTACATACGTGTAAGGAGCCTAGATCCAGTCCATGCATGCTCATTGGTTGGTGCTTCCATCTCTGTAAGCCCTCAATGGGTCTAGATTAGTTGACGATGTTGGTCTTCTTGCAGCATTCTTGTTATCTCCGGGTCCTTCTATCTTTCCCTCCCACTCTTCCACAGGATTCCCTGAACTCTGTCACATGCTTGGCTGATTAGATGGGGTGCTGGGTGGGGGTGGGAGGCTTTCAGAGAACAGTTAAGTTAGGTTCCTGTCTGTAAACATAGCGGAGTATTATTAACGGTGTCAGGGCCAGCTCTCTCCCGTGGGTGGGTGTCAGGTTAGGCCAGGCCTTGCTTCGTGGTTTCCTCAGTCTCTATCTTTATCTTGTAGGTAGGGTAAATTATGGTTTGAAGGTTTTGTAGTTAGAATGGTGTGTCCACTCTAGGTCCTTCCTGGCTAGCAGGTGGCTTCCTCAAGTTGCTTGTCCCCCGCTGCTAGGAGGCCAGATAGAAACATCCCCATGTCCTCCCTGTTGCCTGCCTTGCAGGTCTTCAGCTTGTCTCAGTGATGGCCCACCTTCGGATCCCCTTTTTTTCTCCAGGCCCTCAGACATCTCCTGTCTACTCTCCCCACATTTGATCCCCCCTACTTTTCCTCCCCACACTCTCTCCTATCAAGTTCCCTCTCTACTTTCTCTTCCACATCTAGTCTGTTTCCCCATCTGAGTGAGATTTAAAAAAAGGACTTCTTTGCCCCCTCCTTGTTACTTAGCTTCTTGGGGTCTGTGATTAGTAGTATAGTTATCCTGTACTTTATGTGTGTGGGTTTATGTGTGTGGGTTTATTTCTGGGTCTTCTATTCGATTTCATTGTTCAACCAGTCTTTTTCTGTGCCAGTACCATGCAGTTTTTATTACTATTGCTCTACAGTGCAGCTAGATCAAGGATGGAGGTACCTCCAGTTCTTCTATTGTATAGGATTTTTTTTTTTTTTTTTTTTTTTTTTAGCTATTCTGGGTTTTTTTGTTTTTCCAAATGAAGTTGAAAATTGTTCTTTCAAGATCTGTGAAGAATTGTGTTGGTATTTTGATGGGAATTGCATTGAATCAGTAGATCGCTTTTGGTAAGATGGTCATTTTTACTATATTAATCTTATTGGTCCGTGAGCATGGGAGATCTTTTCATCTTCTGATAACATTTCCAGTTTCTTTCCTCAGTGACTTGAAGTTCTTGTCATTCAGACCTTTGACTTGCTTGGTTAGAGTTATGCCAAGATACTTTATATTATTTGTGAAGGTTGTTGTTTTCCTAATTTCTTTCTCAGCCCATTTATTGTTTGTATACAAGAGGGCTACAAATTTTTTTTTTGGAGTTATATACTATAAAATCATCTGCTGATAGGAATACTTTGACTTTTTCCTTTCCAATTTATATTCCCTGATCTCTTATAGTTGTCTTATTGCTCTAGCTAGAACTTCAAATACCATACTGAAGAGGTATGAAGAAAGTGGGCAGCCTTGTCTTGTCCCTGATTTTAATTGCTTTGAGTTTCTCTCCATTTAATTTGATGTTGGCTATTGGCTTGCTGTCTATTGCCTTTATTATGTTTAGGTATATGCCTTGTATCACTGATCTCTCCAAGACTTTTATAATGGAGGAGTTTTGGATTCTGTCAAAGGCTTTTTTTCTGCATGTAATGAGTTGATCATGTGACTTTTTTTCTTTCAGTTTGTTTATATAGTGGATTATATTGATGGATTTTCATATGTTGAACCATCATCTCTCGGATGAAGCCTACTTGATCATGGTGGATGATGTATTCTTGGGTTCAGTTTGTCAGTATTTTATTGAGTATACATGCATCAATGTTCAGAAGGGAAAATAGTCTGAAATTTTCTTTCTTTGCTGAGTCTTTGTGTGGTTTAGGTATCAGGGTGACTGTGGCTTCATAGAATGAGTTTGTTAATGTTCTTTCTGTTTCTATTTTGTGGAGTAGTTTGAGGAGTATTGGTATTAGTTCTTTTTAAAAAATCTGGTAGAATTCTGTGCAAAAACCATCTTGCTTTTTTGAGGGGTGGCTGGTGGGATAACTTTTGATGACTACTTCTATTTTGTTAGAGGTAATAGGACTCTTTAAAGTGTTTACCTGATATTGATTTAACATTGGTAAGTGAAATCTATTAAGAAGATTGTCCATTTTCTTTAGATTTTTTCCAATTTTGCGGAAGACTTTTGAAGTAGGACCTAATGATTCTTTGGATTTTTTCAGTGTCTATTGTTGTATCCCCCTTTTCCATTCTGATTTTGTTAATTTGGATTCTGTCTCTCTGCCTTTTAATTAGTTTGGCTTGGGGTTTGTCTATCTTGTTGATTTTCTCAAAGACCCAGCTCTTGGTATCATTGATTCTTTGTATTGTTCTCTTTGTTTTTAAATTATTGATTTCAGACCTGAGTTTGATTGTTTCCTGCTTTGTACTCCTCTTGGCTGTGTTTGTTTCCTTTTGTTTTAGAACTGTTAGGTGTGCTTTTAAATTGATAATATGAAAAACTCCAATTTCTTTATGAAGGCACTTAGTGCTATGAACTTTTCCTTTAACACTGCTCTCATTGTGCCCCATATGTGTATGTTGTCCCTTCATTTGCATTGAATTTTATAAAGTCTTTAATTTTTTTCTTTATTTCTTTCCTGACCCATTGGTCATTGAGTAGAGAGTTGTTCAGTTTTCATGATTTTTTTTCCTTGTTTCTGTTGTTGTTAAAATCTAGCTTTAATCTATGGTGGTCTGATAAGTTAGAAAGGATTATTTCAATTTTCTTGTATCTGTTAAGGCTTGCTTTGTGACCAAGTACATGTTCAATTTTGGAGAAGGTTCCATGAGGTGCTGAGAAGAAGGTGCATTCTTTTGTGTTTGGATGAAAAGTTCTATATGTATCTGTTAGGTCTATTTGATTAATAACATCTGTTAGTTTAATTATTACTCTGTTTCGTTTCTGTCTTGTTGACCTGTCCATTGGTGAGAGTGGGGTGTTGAAGTCTCCTGCTCTTAATGTGTGGGGTTTGATCTATGGTTTAAGCTTTAGTAATGTTTCTTTTACAAATGTGGGTGCCCTTGTATTGGGAGCATAGATGTTCCGAATTGAGATATCCTCTTAAGTGTCCTTCCCTATCTCTTTTGATTGATTTTAGTTGAAAGTCTATTTTGTTAGATAATCAAATGGCTACTCCAGCATCCTTCTTGGGTCTGGTTGCTTGGAAAGCCCTTTTCCAGCCCTTTCCTATGAGGTAATATCTATTTTTGTTGCTAAGGTGTGTTTCTTGTATGCAGCAGAGTGATGAGTCCGTTTATGCATCCATACTGTTAGTCTGTTTTATTTTTTTATATTAAAATTAGGGAATTAAGTCCATTGATGTTGAGAGATATTAATGAACAATGATTGCTATCTCCTGTTATTTTTATGTTTGTAGTTATAGTGTGTTTGTGTATTTCTCTTCTTTTGATTTTGCTGCAGTGGTGTTTTTTATCTCCTGTGTTTTCTTGCATGTAGTTTACTTTCTTTGGGTGGAGTTTTTCTTCTAGTGTCTTCTGTAAGGCTGGGCTTGTGTGTAGATATTGCTTAAATTTGGTTTTGTCATAGAATGTCTTGTTTTTTCCATCCGTGGTGATTGAAATCTTTTATGGACATAGCAGTCTGGGCTGACATCTGTGCTCTCTTAGGGTCTGCATGACATCTGTTGAGGCCCTTCTGGCTTTCATCATCTCTATTGCAGGGGTGATTTTGAACAGTCTGCCTTTTTCTGTTACTTGGTGTTCTTCCCTTGCAGCTTTTAATGCTTTTTTTCTTTGCTCTGTACATTTAGTGTTTTGATTATAATCTGGCAGGGGATTTCTTTTCTGGTCTGATCTATTTGGTACTCCGTAGGCCATTACAGGCATCTCTTTGGGTTGGAGAAATTTTCATTCTTTTTTTAAATTTTAATTTAATTTTATTTTTAATTACACTTTATTTACCTTGTATCCCCCCTCCAGTTCCCTCCCACCTCCCCTCCCAATCCCTCCCTTTCTCCCCTTTCTCCATGCATGCCCTTCCCCATGTCCACTGGCAGGGGAGGGTTTCTTTTTCTTCCTTCTGATTCTAGTCTGTTAGGTCTCATCAGGAGTGGCTGCACTGTAGACATGTAATATAGGATAAACCCACTAAAATCTGTACACTTAAAGAAACTAATCTAGAGGGAGGACTCTGGCTAAACTGCTCAATCCCCATCCCAAAAGGCAAAGAGGATGGACATCAGAAGAAGAAGAAAACAGGAAACAAGTTAGGAGCCTCCCACAGAAGGCCTCAGAAAGGCTCTGTCTTTGATAGTCTCTGCCTTCAGACTATCAAAGCAGATGTGGAGACTTATGGCCAAACTTTCAGCAGAATGCAGGGAATCTTAGGAAAGAAGTGGGAAATAGTAAGATCTGGAGAGGACAGGAGCCACAAGGAGAGCAACAGAACCAAAAAATTTGAACACTGGGGTCTTTCCTGACACTCATGCTCCAACCAAGTACCATGCATGGAGATAGCTTAGATGTAGCCCATGTCAGTTCAGTGTCCAAGTGGGTTCCATAGTAATGGGAACAGAGACTGCTTCTGATATGAACTGATTGTCCTGCTCTTTGGTCACCTCCCCCTGAGGGGAGAAATTTTCTTATATGATTTTGTTGAAAATATTTTCTGGGCCTTGGATCTGGGAATCTTCTCTTTCTTCTATCCCTATTATTCTTACCTTTCCTCTTTTCATAGTATCCTTGATTTCTTGGATGTTTCGTATCAGGAATTTTTTTAGATTTAACATTTTTTTTGACAGATCTATTGATTTCTTCAATTGTATCTTCTACACCTGAGATTCTTTCCTCCATCTTTTGTATTCTGTTGGTAATGCTTACCTCTGTAGTTCTGTTTTCCTCCCTAAGTTTTCCATCTTCAAGATTTCCTCAGTGTTTTCTTTATTGTTTCAATGTCCATTTTTAGGTCTTGGACTATTTAATTCATTTCCTTTACCTGTTCGTATTTTCCTGTATTTCTTTAAGTGATTTATTCATTTCCTCTTTAAGGGCCACTATCTGTTTGGTTGTATTTTCCAGTATTTCTTAGGGATTTATTTGTTTCCCTTTTAAATGTATCTACCATATTCCAAAACATAGATTTAGGTCATTTTCTTGTGTTTTAGTTGTGTTAGGGTATCCAGGACTGCTTGCAGTGGGATAACTGGTGCCATATTGAACTGTTTTTTGTTGATTGTGTTCCTATGCTGGCCCTTAGCCATCTGGTTGTCACTGTCATTGGCTGTTGGCTCCTGGTGCCTACCTTACTTTTCAAGGGTATGGGAAAAGCCCTGGGCAGGAGGCTGGATGTTTCTGGAGCAGCCCTCCTGGGGATGGTGGGGATGGCTATAGACTGGAGCTCAGGGAATAGTCTGCAGTTCTCCTCAGTTGGCTGTATCCCAATTAGCCCCTCAGGCAGGGGATTGGAGTGGGATTGTCTAGCATCTATGATCCTGAGGACCTGCGGGACTCTCCAGGAACCCAGAAGCCCTTCTCTTGCAGGGGGAACTCCTGAAATCAGCAACCCTGCCACTTACTCACTTGCTCCATGGTCTTTGAACACAAGCTGCCCAGACACCGTGTGAGCTGGACACCACTATTTTGGATAGAGATCCTCTATGCTCCTGAGTTCTGGCTGTGGACCGGAGCCTGGGACCACTTCCCTGGATCCTGGGAACTGGGTGTCCAGAGGCAGGAACTGTGTGCCCCTATCTGGGGGCTTTCCTCTGGAAGGTGGGAATAGCTGGGTTGCCAGAGCCAGGAACCACTCATTCCTGGCTGTTGTGGGCTCTCCTCCCATCTGGAAAACACAGACACTGGCGTTTTGGAGTCTGCAGCAGGTCCTCTCTCTTGCCCTGCGGTCACCATGGTTTTGCCACTCAGAAACCCTCCTTGCTCGGTGCCATCATCTTCGATCCCAACATTCTTATTTTAAATATGCCAGTCCTCTATGTTTAAACTCCTTGATCTTATTTGAAATAGTACATTTATTCAAGTTAGGACCTCCAAAAGTTCCTAATTAAATTTTATTTACATATCTTTTTTTAAAAAATTTTTTTAATTACACTTTATTCATTTTGTATCCCCCCATAAGCTCCTCCCTCCTCACCTCCCGATCCCACCCTCCCTCCCCTTTCTGCATGCATGCCACTCCCCAAGTCCACTGACAGGGGAGGTTCTCCTCTCCTTTCTGATCTTAGCCTATCAGTTCTCATCAAAAGTGGCTGCATTGTCCTCTACTGTGGCCTGGTAAGGCTGCTCCCCCCTCAGAGGGAGGTGATCAACGAGCAGGCCAATCAGATTATGTCAGAGGCAGTCCCTCTTCCCATTACTATGTAACCCACTTGGACACTGAACTGCCATGGGCTACATCTGTGCAGGCGTTCTAAGTTATCTCCATGCATGGTACTTGGAGTATGAGTCTCTGGGAAGTTCCCTGTGTTCAAATTATCTTGTTCTGTTGCTCTCCTTGTGGAGTTCCCGTCCCCTCCAGCTCTTACTATTTCCCACTTCTTACATTAAATTCCATTCACTCTGCCCGACAGTTGGCCATATCTTTTATTTTTAAAAATAATTTTTCAAAAAATAATTTTAAAAATAAGGTTGAATTTTGATAGTGACCTGTGTGTGAGGCATATTATTTAACAGCTTCTACTCCCTCTTTCTTCCCAATCCATTTGTCTTGGTTAATTTTCTGTTGCCATGACAGAACACCATGATCAAGGAAAGATAAAAAGAAAGCATTTAACTTGGGACTCACAGTTCCGGAAGGTTAGAGTCTATGAGCATGATGGCAGCAGAAAGGCAGGCATGATGATGGAGCAGTAGCTGAGAGCTTTCACGTGATCCACAGCACCAGTAAAAGAGAGACAGATGGGGGGGGGCGCTGGAAATCTCGACCTCAAAATCCACAAACCATGACATACTTCCTCCAAGAAGGCCACACCTCATAATCCTTCCCAAAACCTTTCTGTCAACTGTGGACCAAGCACTGAAACATAGGAACCTGTGGGAGCCGTTCTCATTCGAACCACCACACCTTTGTGTGCCTAACAGGTTATTTTCCTCTTTCATTTCCCATTCCTTAAACCTGATTTTATCCTGTGCTGTCGTTTGTCTTGTTTGTATTTATAGTTTTATTTTATTTGTTTGTGTGTGTGTGTGGCACATGTGTGTGTCAGTGTCTTGCTGTATATTCTAGTTGGTCTTAGCTCACCATCCTCCTGCCTCAGCCTCTTCAGTTCTGACATTATGGGAGTGTGTTAACATGCCCTCTTAGTTCTTATATACTCTTGATAAGTCTAGAAGCTTTATTACATTTTTGTTTTATTTCTTATAAGGGTCACAAATATTTCATGGTCTGTATTTATATTCAATATTATACCATGCAATCAGCCATGATTTCGGTGTGTCTCACTTTAAGATTGGTTGTTGGATCTAATGTAATCAGCTTTATGTATGCATTTTAAGATTCAACACTTATGATCACTGATAACTGCTGTTTAGGTCCATTCTTTCACCGAGAGTTGCAAGATGGTGTTTTTAAATCCAATACTCTTTCTGAATTGATTGGAATTCTTATATACGGAAAAACTTTCTTCACATCTATTTGTTTAATCTGAAGCATAGCTCATAAAAGAGAGAAGATAAATGCAGGAATTCTAAACTATACTTAACTGAATTTCAAAATGAGTCCAGAAATACCTTATTATGACCAACATGATTTTAATTTTTCAAAATATAATTTGAGTGTAAAGTTTTTATATTTATTTTCTATTTTGCTTGTTAATGTATTAAATATTTTCACATTTTAAGGCACTTAAATATTTAATGTATTTTAATCAGTGGGTTTCAACAAAGCAAGCAATTAAACTGGGTATTCAGTTTTTCTATATCAATTTTAATATGATTATCTTTTTCCTTTTTTAACACAATTATCTTAAGTATATGACTGTTCCCTTTTTTTTGTAGATACTGTTAGAATATAACTGTACTTAGAAATGAAATACATTTATCATAGAAAATGTATGGTGTAAATGTAACACATAATGATAAAAATGGAAATCTGTTGTGCTCTTTGCCCTCAATAAATCTTATTACATGTTCTTTCATTCCTTGCTCACATAAGCATTATTAAGTGCTTCCTACCATGTTATTATTCTTGCCCCTCACACATACTTTCTACCTTCTCTCTCAGCTTCCCCACATATGGCTGGTGATATCTGAATCTTTGTTTTTCCTACCTACCTGAATGGTTGACTCTGACCAGAGATTAGTGGAATTGTTCCCTTCCTTTAATGCCCTAAAGCCTTAGGTGGACTGTTGGTATAATGTTCTTGTGGAATGTATACAACTTACCCTTGTTCATTCCAATGCTGGTTTCTCTACCCCACTATCTGGTTTCAATCTGAACATTGCATTGTGATGCTTATTCTAAGCATCACCTAGCTCAAGCTTGTGTAAATATGCTACCATTTGTTCTCTGTATTGCCAATAAAAACAACTAGCCAATGCTGAGCAATGGAGAGAATAGGGTGAGACATCCTGGTCTGGAGGGGAGGAAAGAGGAAGTGGGAGGAGGGATCCAAGAGGACAGCACTGGTAAACATCAGGAGAAGTGAACTGGACCTAAGATATGACTGAAAAGCAACTATAATGTGGGAAATCTGAATGAGAGGAAGCTATGTGGGCTTGGAAGTTTAGGATGGAGTAATTATTGTCCAGCATTGTCCTCTAGGTTAATTAAATAAATACTAGTTTCTGTGTGGTGATTTGGGTATTCAGCTGGTTTAGGAATAACTGTGGTTTAACTAAAAGACAAATCAATATTGAACATTAATAATCATTAACAGTGGATACCTACAGTGACAAAGAAACTTTTCCAAGAACACTCTTCACTGAAACATGAAGGCATGCATGTTGTGTGTGGTGAGAAGGCATGACTGGCTCCTTCCCTTTGCCAGCTTTCCCTTTCTTCCCGCTGGCAGTTGTTTCGGTAGTCACTTCTGTTACCTCAGCCTATCGCAATAAACTGACAGAGTCGCTTTGCCTGTTCCATGTCTCTCTAAAGTTTCCACATGTGGCTCCACGTGGAATCTGCATTCCACATTTCCCAGAGATTGCTAGCTATCTGTAATTTCCACACCTTTGATGAGACTTTTCTCTAACTCATTACCACCTGGGTTTCCCCAGGTCTGTCTGAGTGACACTCCCAGTCTCAGGATCACGGGCAGTTCACAGAGCCACAGCAGTGTTTGTGTCCCCGTCTCCATCTTCCCCTTGTAGCAGTGTTTGGTAGATCTGGCCTTCACTTCTGGATCCTCCTGGTTTCTACAGGGTTGTGGCTTCTTAGCTCCAGGCTTTGTTTTCTTTTCTTTCTTTCTTTCTTTCTTTCTTTCTTTCTTTCTTTCTTTCTTTCTTTCTTTCTTTCTTTCTTTCTTTTTATTTGTTTTTACTGAGCTTCCACTATTATCCATAAGTGTTAACATCCATCATGTCCAGCATCTTCTTCTCTTTCCCTTTATACTTTTTTTTTCTTGAATGATTGCACAAATCCACGGCTATTATACTATCACTGCGACTCAAGACTCCAACACCGACCTCGAACCCAGGCAATTAGTTTGAACAACATTGCCAATCGACAGTTCAGCCTCAAAAAAAAAAAAAAAAAAGAGTCACATCTTCTTGTGCTTTGTCCTAATAAATACCACAATTTCTTCCAGTTCTTAAACCCAGAAACCTAGCAGTCACTTTTTTATTTTCCTTTTTCCATAAAACCTTTCTCTATGGCATCCTCCCATTGTGTTTGACTCTATTCCTTAAGGTATCTTGACCCTATTACTGTTCTCTGTCTCTACTGCTAGCTAACCCTGACCCTAGCCCTTTTCTCACCTGGGCTGTGACAGCACCTCATGGACATCTCCCAGTTCTCTGCTTTTTGGTCTAGGACTTATTTTCCACCCAGGGCTTATAAATGATCATATTCTCTACATTGTTAAGGACATCACGCTTTTAAACTGTTGGTGGCTTTTCATTATGTTACAATAAATCTAAATTCGCAAAGGCTGATGTGTCTCTGCATAGCTCTCTAATCTCCCATTGTACCAGAATCATTTGAAAATGCTGTCAATCAAGCATTTCTTGAATCAAGAGTTTGCACTGCTGTTCCTGGATATAGGATGCCTCTCTGCAGCACTGTTGTGTATGAGATCCTTCTAAATCAGCTTCAGTATTGTCACAGTGGTGTATTTTCTGAATGATATAGCTAAAGGAGGCCTCTGCCAGTTATTTTCTGTTTTATTTTCCTAAGATTATTTTCACCAACATTTCAGACTTCACAGTTATTTATGTGTTTGTTTGTGTCTGTCTTTCCCACTGAATGCATTCTTCACAACAACAGAGAATATCTTATTTAACTTTGAGCCCAGGGCCCAACTTTGCCACTCAGTAGTTACTATATGAGTAAAAGAATTCTACACTGTTGTCTTTGGGTGGGATACATATACATACATACATACATACATACATACATACATACATACATACATACATACATACATACATATATATATCTATAGTATGTGTACAGAAGCAGTTCCTGCATTTTTACTATTTACAGAGTCAAGCAAGGCATTGGAGAGTCTACTATGGAATAAAACATGTCTGTGTTTTATAGGCTTTTTCATCTATCAGAGGGCACCAGTGTTCATGGAGAAAAATATAATTTGAGCTATGCTTTTGCAAAATATGATTCAAAATAACACAACATGCTTAATTTTACATAAAAAGTATAAAGCAGCTTTGGGTAAAGAGAAGGACAATTTTGGAGTTCAGTTGTTACTTCTGTAAGCCTCCCTTTGCCTGGCATGCTGGCTCCAGTTTTCTCTTATTGCTGTACATTCTTATAAGTGTTTGTGTGTGTGACATACATGTGCCCTAGAGTTCTTGGAAGGGGTCTGGCTGGGACAGTGGGCAAATAGCTACCCTAATATATAAGGTCAAAGTGTAATTTCCCAGATTATCTTTATGTTTAACCGTAGTTATCTTTATGGTTTTGTTGTTTAAATAATAAATTTAATCCTTTAAACACCAAATTAATTACAGGTTTCTTACAGATATTCATTATGCCAAGATTATAAAAAAATCCATAACTTATTTATAGTATTTTTTTTTATTTCTCTTACGATTAAAATTGAATTCAGTGTGAAAAATGAAGTGGACATGTAGGTTAGTAGGTTTTAATAGTGGCCACAGGTGGCCAGAATAAAAGCCCAGTGCCAGGTGTGGGATACCTCCTGTTGAGTTGTTGGTCAGGTTCCCAGAGACATGCATCTCCCCTCCTCCCCCCAAACAATTCAGGCAGTTGCTGTTGCTCTTGGTTAGACACCAGAAAGTTATGGTAAAAGCCTCTTGTTGGAGATAATCCACACAGTGTTCACAGGAAGGAAGCAAGCTGGCACTGACCTGGACCTTTCCTCTCTGCGGGCTAGCTGTCACACTACCATGCAACCTGTTGGGGGAGAAGAATCATCTACAGTTTCACCCATCTCTTAACCTTGTATGCTGTAATAATGATCATTGTGACATAGCCATGCCTGTGGTCGTGGCCTGGATATAATGGGAGTGTCTGGTTGTATTTAAGGCCCTATTGAGCCATCTTGGTGGTATGCAAACACTACTCTTTAAACCACTTTCTTCTAGATTTGATCTTTTAAAATTATCTGAACATAAAAATATCATCCTGGGTTTTACAGGACCAGGTCAAAGGGCCACCCTGAATGGTAATCATTCATTTTGCATCGACTACTGTGTGGGACATGTTTGGCTTGTAACCTAATTACAAATGAGGGATGAAAGTCGAAGAAATTGGTCAACTTCTGGAAGTTGTTTTCGGCAGAGCAGGGCTTATACAGCGTTCTCCTTGTTTCTAGGTAGAATAAAGACACGGTGCTTTGAGCTGTAACACCCACAGTAGACAGGGACGCTAGTCCATCAGAGCACAGCAAAAGTGGCACATGTTCTGGCCCTGGTGATCCTCAGCCAGGCTCACCTAGAATGTCCACATCCGATCTTTTAGTGCAACAAACAAAGTATTAGAAGCCACTGCCACTTTAGTTGATCTTCCCCGACTCAGCAGGACATTGTACTCTGTGGTGTTACCCAAGCCTTTTCGGCCTCTTTGCTTCTGTTCAGCCAGTATACCTTGCAGATTTTGTAGGAGTGACATTTTAAAAGCTATCCCTTTCCTTTTAGAAGGACATTTTTAGAGGTGAGCTTTAATCTCTGAGGCTGTAGGTTGATATTCTCCTTTCTCTTGTTATGATGTGTTTGAAAAACCCCAAGTTCTGCTTCCTCACTCCCTCACCCCCCACTTAGTCATCAAGGAGAAAAACCATGTCTGCTGTAGACAAGAGGAGTGGGTGCCTTGTGTCTCCTGTGATATGGAGCTGCAGGCAGATCTTCGTAGGTGGTGCATGTTCAGTGTGTCTGCAACGCTCATTGTTGTTATCGTGGAGTCCTGAACTCACACAGTTCTCTGATTTCACTGCTTGACTTGATGGTCTTCTGAGACCAAAAATGCCATCGCTAGCATTTTCTGCCAGTAGCGTCTCCTCTGTCCCGCATTTCATTTCCTTACATACGTGACTCACAGTACCCAGGGAAAGGGGTGTTCTCCTTCTACTTCTTATGATTCCATCTTTTGGGGAGTTAGTATATTTTGAAAACATCTAGGAAAATGGCAGCAGCAGAGAAGCACTCTGATAACATCAAACTGTGGTACCTGCTCTATAGAGAAGTGACAGCTTTAGGATCTCTTAGCTCAATACCTGTTACTTTAGTTACTTTTCAGTTGCTGTAATAAAACACCATAGCCACACAACTTATTGTAGGAAGAATGTTTGGGGCTTACAGTTTCGGGGGAGAAAGGCCCATCCTGATGGGGAAGCATGGCAGTGAGCAGCGGCCGTGGCACCAGGAACAGGCATTTGAGAGCTCACATCTTGAACTACAAGCATGAAGCAGAGAGAGCAAATTGCAAGTAGGCAAGGCTTTTAGTCTCAAAGCCTGCCCCCAGTGACACATTCCTATCAGCAAGGCTGTACCACCTAAACACTCCCAGCAGTACCACCAACTGGGATCAGATGTTCAAATGTCTGAGGCGGGGAGAGGGGAACACTTCTTATTCAGACCACCACACACTTCAACTAGGAAGTTCTCCGTGATGTCACGTGTAGACTAAAGAATATACAGACATAGCCGAAGTTTTTGTTTTTGAATTTTCAAGGTTCTCCTGGTACTATGCTCATTGCTTGATATATATATATATTATCTTATATAATCTCAGTAATGGCCCTATGAAGTCAGTGTTTCCTGATCTCCATTAATGAGTGACATAGCTATATTGGAGATTTGGATAACCTGCCTAGGGTCATTAAGCAAGGAGGCCACAGATCAACATTCTTAAGAAAGCCTTCTGGGAAGCTAGGAAGAAATTTCTAATGACTCTCTGTTGCCATTAATTTGGGGTGAGTGAGTCTTTACCTCACTGTAATCTAAAAATATGCATTATTGGGCAGATGTCCCACTTATACTCT
Organism: Psammomys obesus; assembly: GCF_907164565.1. Lineage (NCBI taxonomy): Eukaryota > Metazoa > Chordata > Mammalia > Rodentia > Muridae > Psammomys > Psammomys obesus. The sequence continues at coordinate 5,576,073 of NW_026592666.1, forward strand.
ATCTTTTAAAGGAAAGAAGAAAAAGCCTTGATTTTATCATATTATGGGATAGTTCTTTTATCCCACTCAACTGTAGCCTCTGACCCAAGAAAAACCACCTAAGCACAAACACTCATCTTCTTTGACATCATTTCAATTCTATCACCTGCAAGTGAAGTGAAGTGAAGTGGCCCATCTCTCACTCGAAAGTGAACGGTTTCTTTTTAATCTTATCTTCTAGGAAAACAATTTCTTTCCCTATAATAAATTCCGGTGATCTACACTTAGAAAACTCAAACAAAAAATATCGAATCTGATGACAGCATCTTAAGACTGGATTAGAATTCACATCTGAATCATAACCACATCATTTGGAATCTATGCTTTTCTTTTGTGTGTATTTATTAGCAGGCACATGCCAAATACAGGTTGAACACCCTTTACCAAAATGCTTGCAACCAGAAGAGGTTCAAGTTTCAAATATTTTAAATTTTCATAGACTTAACTAGTAGCACGTCCCTCATTGGAAAACCTGAAATCTGAGATGCTTCACAACATAGCACATTCTGAGCATTAGGGAGTTTTCAGCTTGTGTGGTATGTTAATCTGTTCATCTTGTATGGTATGTTAATCTGTTTCGCTTATATGGTATTCTAATCCATCTGCATAATTTCCATCCACTGTCCCTACATCTCTCCTTTACAGCCAAATAGACTATGGTGAATCTCTTCCATATCATGGGGAGTTGCCCATCAAGTAGTCCACAGGTCACATGTTATGAAGATGACTTTAGACTTATATTTATGTGTGGCAAGACTGACTGGCCATATCCATCTATCACTCATTTTTCTTTAGCTGTGGAGCTGAAATCATAGACTCTTTCTTCCAGATAAAGACTTAAGCGTAAGCACGCTTCTATCATTATTGTGCACATAATCCTTAACATCTACATGCCTATAAAGTACACATGCTTTATGTATGTTTTACTCCACACAAAATACATGGATGATAGGTATTAGTTTGAACGATATGAAATTGTCATTTTAATAGTTCTAATGGTTGCATATAAAACTGATTTTATAGGTGGGCAAAAAAGACTTGAAAATGTTGTACACTTTGTTCCAGTTTCTACAGAGAAGTCTGACCTCTCCATGTAAGCCCTTCCACTTCTACACATGGCTACTCTAACAGTCCTCTGGCTTTCTTCATAGGTGTATGTGCAAAGATTCAGCATAAAGATGAAAAGACCACCATCTTCTGTAATGAAGCATGACAGAGCAAGAAAGCAATAATTTTAGTGTTTATAGGTTTGCTAAATGCTCTTTCTCTTTTATTCTTTTTTTATGTGTATGACCTTAAGAAAGTAAGTGAACTTGAGACCCAATTACCTTTTAAAGTGGGGTTAATAGCTTGTTTTAACTTGTAATATTTGTGTGGAGATTAAGTGTATTAGCACTGATCAATGTGTCTCGTGCCTTTGGCTCCTGGAACAGCACACTATGTACTTTCAGTCTGTTCATCAGCTTACTCCACTTTGTAAGACAATGTTGTCTGTCATGGGTCAGTGATAACAATAATTTTTAGAAAGCTCCCAGGTTTTTGTGAATATGAATAAAATTTCTACTAACTTCAGGTACTTGAATAGGTTTCTCTTATTGAGTGGGATTAAAGTCCAGTTATAGAGTTGTTGGTTACCACCAAGGTATGTATGCCACTATTGTATGCTTAGGGAAATCATGCTGTGCTGGTCATTGCTTAGCTCATAGCTACCACAGCTGGGTTGCTTCCTTAATTGGAAGCTTCCATGGTGCCTTCTGGTACCATGGGAATCTTTCAGGTCTGATCCAGCTTGGGTCCTGTGAGTCTTTTCAGCAGTAGGGACTTACTTCCAACCTCTGGGAGCATTAAGGGCAACAGCAGTACCCTGTAATGTTTTGGGAGTCTCTTGGGCAACCCTGACAAACAACTAAAAGGGGATTTCTCATAGTAGATGCTGAGGGTTATTGTTTTTTATTTGTTTGTTTTATTTTGTTATTATTTTGTTTTCAGAAGATTTATGCCTCCTACATGAAGCATTGTCAGCCTAGGTAAGAAAGTTTCATTTAAACTGTATACATATATGTATACACAGACTTATTTGTTATATGTAATTTTAAGTAACTGAATAATATTATGATTACTCATGAAATTTTCAGACATCCTTACTCTTTTCTGTATTTCTTTCTCTCCCACTAATTTAAGACCCCCACAACCTTTTTTAAAAGTTTCCCCCTTCAAATCACTGGTACTCTGCTAGTCCCTTCTATATTGTTCCCTGCCCCCAATCTCATGGTCTCTTTTGACTTTCCTCATTCCTGCTATAATTCCAGGTCATGTACTCACATCTGGGGCTTGGGTTTATTTCACTTTCTATATTGAGAAAACCTTGAAAGAAGATAAAAAAAATAGCAGGAAGCTATTTTTAAAAATCCAAAGACATATGAGGGTGACTTGGATTAGAATCTGCAGTGTTCTAATCTTTAAAGGCAGCAATATGAGAAGTAAGGAGCTAGATTCATTTGGTATCTTGGAGCAACAGGAACTGCTTGTACATGGGATATTGGATATTAGGGAGGTAAAGGTGGTTAAGGTTGTAGACAGGTGAGGATGAGGGACCTGGAAATGTAATTAGCTGCTGGTGGATGCAAAATGGCTTAGTCAGCTTCAATAACTGAACTCCTTAAGAAGCTAAAGAATATCTCAAAAACTATACATCACCCCCAGCAGTTAGGAAATGCAAATTAAGGCAACTTTGAGATTTCATCTTACCCCTGTCAGAATGGTAAAAATCAACAAAATCACTGACCAAAAAATGTTGTAGAGGATGTTGGGGAGAGGGATCCCTCATACACTGTTGCTTGGGATTGCAAACTGGTACAGACCCTATGGAAATCAATGTGGAGAATTCTCAAAAAGCTAAAATAAATCTGCCACATGACCCAGCTCTACCACTTCAGCATATGCCCAAGGAGCTCTATAGATACTTGTTCAGCCATGGTCGTTTGTGCTCTATCTACAATACCTAGGAAATGGAAACAACCTAAAATATTCTTCCCCTGATGAAAGAATAATGAAAATGTGGTACGTATGCACTTTGGAATACTGTTTAGCTATAAAAAAAAATGAAATCATGAGCCTTTGGATAAATATGTAAAACTAGGAAAGATTGTATTGAGTGAGGTCATCCAGACCCAGAAAGACAAACGTTGCTTGTTCTTCCTCGTCTTTAAGACTGACTCGGTGGGTTAGCGTTAAAGTGGAAGTCAACAGCCACACTTTGGAAGCCCTAATCTAGACAGCAGTGTTAGATGTCCATGCTAAAGAAAGGACAGTTAGTGGAGCTGGCAACATCAACCCTTAGGTGCTAAAGAATCCACAGGTCTGAGAAGAAGATGTCCATGGAGAACTAGAGTCTGCTTGATAAATACTCAAAAAGTTGAATTAATCTGCACCAAATCTTGATGTGGCCATGTGTCAGTCCTTACCCTTTCCTTTCTCCTGCTTTTCATTTCCCAGTTCCAACCACACCCCATGCTGTTCTTTGATCACATTGAGTATGCTCCTGTCTGAGGATCTTTGTGTAGACTGTCCAATGGCCTCCTTCCTTCCTAGACATATGTACCTGGCTTCAGGGATGTACTCCTGTTATATTTCACGAGGCTGTTCTTTTTTAAAATTGAGGTTATTCTTGATTCTCTCATCTGAAATTGTGCCTTACTCCCTCCCTACTCCATTTCCCTACCTTATTTTTCATTGTCCACTTACTACCATTTGGAAAAGTGCATGCTTGTTGACTTTCTACCATGTGTCAATGACAAGTCCAGGTATTTGGAGTGAAACAGAAAGCCTACCATCATGAATTGACATGCATTTTGTTAATTTATCTTGCTCTCTGTTTTCCCTCTAGGAGAAATGGATAATGGATTTTGTCTGTCTTGTTCAGGATACATGGATAAGGCCTCGAAGAATGTCTAGTAAGGCTTGCAAACAACAGCTGTTCAGATTTTCCTATCCCCCTCCCTTAATAAAAAGGCAAGCTTTGGGTCTGGAGAGATGGCTCAGAGGTTAAGAGCACTGGTTGCTCTTCCAGAGGTCCTGAGTTCAATTCCCAGCAACCACATGGTGGCTCACAACCATCTATAATGAGATCTGGTGCCCTCTTCTGACCTACAGGTGTACATGCAGACAGAACATTGTATGCATAATAAATAAATACATCTTAAAAAAAAAAGGCAAGCTTTATTGACATGGCTAGATTCCTGCAGCGCCCTCTGATGGCCTTGGGGAAGCTGCAGATTATGGGGACTTAAGATACAGTTGAATTCCAATTAGTAATTGGAGCCAGTTAAATTCTATGATCCTCTACAAAACACATTTTTAATTAAATTCATGAAGCCAGATTAATTCAACTTTTTGAGTATTTATCAAGCAGACTCTAGTTCTCCATGGAAATCTTCTTCTCAGACCTGTGGATTCTTAAGCACCTAAGGGTTGATGTTGCCAACTCCACTAATTGTCCTTTCTTTAGCATGGGCATCTAACACTGCTGTCTAGATTAGGGCTTCCAAAGTGTGGCTGTTGACTTCCACTTTAATGCTAAACCACCAAGTCAGTCTTAAACTTCATTCTTCATGCTCTCCTAAGTGGACTGGGCAGATCTGAGGTTTGCAGTAACTTGCTATGCAGGATGTCCATGTTAGAGCAACTGGTAGCAGGAGCTGGATCCCTGTGTAAAGACAGTGTACCAGCATTCTGTGAGTGAGATGTTTGAGTGACGATTAAAAGCCTGGATTAAAGCCCAGGGCCTTGTGAAAGTTATATTTTCTACCTGTTGAAGTATGATGAAGTCCTAACCCAGACTGTGACCTGATTTAGAAACAGGGACAGTATTTATGTAATTGGACAAGATGAAGTCATCCTAGAAGATAGTAGTGTCTACAAAAAGATCTATGTAGGGGATACAGAGAGGACACCTTGGGAAGATGGGAAAATGGGGTGATGCAGCCACAAACCAAGGTCCAAAGATTGCCAGCAGATCAGCAGCAGGTGGGAAGATGTGCTAGGTCAGAATTTGCTACAGATTTCCGAGGGAATGTGGCTTAGCTGACACCTTGCCTTCTGACTTCCAAGTACCAGAACTATGAGACTACGTCCCTGTCATTTGAAGCCACCTAATTTATGGCAGCTTGTTATTCCAGACGTGAGACACCAAGAGTATCTCTCCCCTTTGAGACACTATCACAAACAGAGTGATAGTGTCAAAGGGAAGCAGAGATGAAAGAAGAAACAAGATGAGGAGTTTCAAGGAGTTTTAGATGTTGGCTTGAAGTTCCCTGGAGAATAAATAGGCCAGTGGAAAGAGAGAAGCAGAAAGCAAGCTGATGTATGATAGAATGACATTGTTAGATCAGTGAGGAAGAGGCGGGGTAGGATGGGTGACATGGAGGGGTGAGGAAGCTGACTACTCATAGGCAGAATTAAAATTAGATCCCTTCCTCACATAATACTACAAAATTCCACACAAAATCGACTGCTTAAGGATTAAAATGATAGAATTGTACATGGGGACTAAAATCATACAATGCAACATGAAGTTATTTGTGGAATCTTTCTTTCTTTTGCTTTTTCTTTCTATAATATTATGATTATTGTTTATCCTCCGTAAAAGCTCTACACACCAATGAGGAGAGGGGAAATAGCAAAGAAAGACCACCAAGAAAGAAACACAATGAAATGTCACAGAAGACTATTAGTAATTCAAAAGGATGATTTAATTCCACTGGAAGTTATGAAGAAAATGAAATCAGGAGAGACCATACCTTACTTATCATATTGGCAGAAATTGTGAAACCTGCCAGCATTAACTGTTGACAAGGCTATAAAGCTGTGGGTGTCCCTGTGCAGAACACAGGTCTGAATACTGGTGTAGCCACGTTGGGATCCATTTGTAATACTTAGTACAGCTGAAGATTCACTGAGTGTGCCATGACTCTAAGAGTCCACTCCTCTAAACACTGCCTGGGAAGTCCTTCCCATGAACACAAGAGTCAAGTGACTTATGTAGCAAAGACTTAGAAGAAGTCTCTGTGCCCTTCAGTAGCAAAATGGAGTAACTTAAGGTTTTGGTTAGAAGCATGCTATGCAGCTGAAGTGACCTTGAGTCATATATTCGTGAATGAACTGTGTAAATATAACACTGAGAGAGCCGCTTTCAGAAGGCTACGCAATAATTAAAAGCACACAAAATCAACTGTGTGAGGGTTAAAATGATAGACTTGTACATGGGAGCTAAAAATCATACAATGCAACATAAAGTTATTTGTGAAATCTTACTCTTTCTCTCTCTGTTTCTTTCTTTCTTTTTGAGTAGACGCATAAGGAAATAACGTAGGAGGCTCGCTTTGGAGCTGAGACTGAATTTGAGATGGAAATATAGGGCTTGGAGTACGATTGGCTAGTAGTATCTTCGTAAACAAGATGATGGGGACTGAAGAACCAGACTGCCGCCATTTTAAGCTTAAAAAGACAAACTAGGTTCATTCTTTTTTATGACTAAACCTCTGTTTTTTCAGGGACTGGGTGATGCCCCACCTGTAACTTGAACTACAAATGGTTCTGGACTGCAAGGTCCAGGAAATGGCAACCATGTCTTTGTTTTAAAAGTTTTTTTTTTTTTTTTTTTTGGTAACCATCTTACAACCCTACTTTGTTTCAAAATGTTATATGATCACCTATGACTACCTTGTTATGACTACCTGTTGTTATAGTTTTATTCTATTCCTATAACCTGCCTATTTTGCCCACCAAATCCCGAATTTGGAAACTCCCTACCCTTGAGCTATCCTCACATCCGATGCTGATCTTGTGTGCTACTTCCCCTGCCTTTGGGGAAGTAGCCTGTGTACACGAATAAAAAATTTGCTTTAGTTGATTTGGCTGTGATGATTTGGTCTTTCTCCTGCCATCTTTCAGATTGACAGTACATAGAACCATATATGGGTGGCACTCCTTGTTTTCTTTTGTGTGTCTCAAATGTAGAAAACTTTTTTTTTTCTTTTAGAAAGAAACGGGACTGTTCGGGAGCCACTGAGTTTTGTAGAGAGAGACACACTTGTGATCTCTGCTCTCTTCTCTCCCCTTTGCTAGTCTAGAATGGACGTGAGAAAATGAAGCATCCTGAAGATTATCACTGCTTTGGTTGAGATCAAGGGTCTTCATGCATGTGTCCTGTAGTCCAACCGTCCTCACAGCTACCATATAGACCGTCAAGTTCTTTTTTCTGAATCATCCTTCTTATAGTCACTGTAGAGGGACTGGATACTGGAGTGTTTTGTTTTGTTTTGTTTTGTTTTGTTTTGTTTTTTGCCAAGCCTCCCCTCCAATGTCCTCCCTCCCCCCGGGTCTCATGTAGCTCACACAGGCCATAAACTCTATGTAGCTGATTCTCGTGTCTCTAGCTCCTGAGTTCTGGATTCCAGATACGTCCCACAACATCTGTGTTACGTCTCAAACCCAGGACAAAAGGCTAACTAAGGTGTTTATTTAACATATCAGAGATGACCTGGCTGCCAGGTTCTTCCAGCATCCTTCAGTCCCTACTTGTTTCTGGGTATGGCTGGCATACCTACCTCCTACCCTGAACTCTTCAGCCCAGGCTCTGGGACTACTCTTCACCCAGCGGTTCTTCTTTATAGAATGCAGACATTTTTTTTTTTTTCACTTTAACCTCTTGCCCCTTGGTTTCCTGGCTTCTCCTCTCTTTCTTTCCCCTTCTTTTTACATGGCAGCGCTCAGGTTCATGTTCAATCTGGAATCTCCCACATGTTTCTGCCTCTGGCTATGCTCTCCTTCATATTTATAATAAACTCTTCCTCTATACCTAGGAACAGCCATGTCCTCCTTTCTTTCTTTTCTTTTCTTTTCTTTCTTCCTTCCTTTCTTTCTTTCTTTCTTTCTTTCTTTCTTTCTTTCTTTCTTTCTTTCTCCTTCCTTCCTTCCTTCCTTCCTTCCTTCCTTCCTTCCTTCCTTCC
>NW_026592666.1:5584130-5587398 GCF_907164565.1 Psammomys obesus
CCTTCCTTCCTTCCTTCCTTCCTTCCTTCCTTCCTTCCTTCCTTCCTCTGCCCATTTAATCTGGTTATATGCAGTGCTGGGGATTGAATCCAGGGCTTTGTGTATGCTAGACAAGCACTCTGCCAACTGAGCTATATACCAACCATGCCAAGTCAGTCTTCATTTGGTGTTTTTATTATCCATTAAAAATTAAAAGAGTATGTGTGCGTGCGTGCATGTGTGTGTGTGTGTGTGTGTGTGTGCGTGTGTGTGTGTGTGTGTGTGTGTGTGTGCACATACATGTCACAACTCAACCTATGGAAGTCAGAGGAGAACTTGTGGAAGTCAGTTCTCTCCTTCCACCATGGAGGTCTCAGAGATCCAATTCAAGTTGCCTTGCTTACTTTAGTATCCCTTTTACTTACATGTGCTTAGTACACAAAATCTTTTCACAAATAAGGTGCAGTTGACATATGACTAATAGCAACCTTCTCTGAATCAAAGGCTCTTCAAGATAAATAGTAACTATAAACGAAGGAGTATGGAGTCTGCTGCCTCCCACTGGCTTTCAGCATACAGGGGTAATCTATTTGGTCTTAAGCAAAATGTACGGCGGAAAAGAGGGAAGGAGTTTTTTACTCTGGTTAATAAACCATCTGGGAATTGCTTCCTCTCTTGCATGCACCAGTGTCAACAGAAAATATTATTTCCGTTGTGGAACTTGTCACTTAATTTTTTGCCATAGTAAGCTTTGCTCAATATCTTAGAATAAATCTGAGAGCAGAATATTTCTTTTTTTTTTTTCTTTTTAAATTTCAATGATACTGTCCTTTTACCAGCCTCATGTGAATCAGACTCATTCATTCTCAAAGAGGAAGGATCAATGGGAGGAATAAGAAGGAGCCTGCCATGCCTTTGTTTGCACATTTAGAAAGATCTAACATAGAAAACACTCTAAAAAGCAAAAGCATGTTTCTTGCTCCAGAAGATCTGCATTTTCCTAAAAGATAATTATTTTGGTCAGAGTTGCAGATAAATGCTTTCTAGGTAACTGGTTAATTTTTTTCTTTTTTTTATTGTGGCCTTTTGTGTTGTGCTGTCAAGCATTGATCATTGAAATCTGGCTCCTTTACCTGAATTGAATTTGGGTACCAACAATGAAAAAACTGTCAATGACATTACTAAAACAGATTGCTTTAAATTACCAATTACAGGGAGACATGTTGCCTGGATGCAGCAGGATTTTGTCAGGGAAGTAGTGTGCCAGGATGACACCTCGCTGCCCTTGTCTTCTCCAGGGACTCTGCTGTGCTGTGTCCAGCGAGACTGACTGCTTGCCCTGGAGTTCAATTTGCTCTTCACTGGGGCTACCTAAGGCACTCTTGGGAGCCTTTGACCGCCCACATCACCCGGCCATGTGATAAATTGTACTGCTAGCTCCCACTCTTTTAAAAGGGTGTAAACTCTCTCACCAGCTATAAAAAAATCACATTGGTGAAGAGCTCATACCTCACCATCTCTGAGACAGGAGAAAGTTCTGTGGTGTTATTCACCCCATAAAAGCATATTAATTTTCCAGAATGACTTACACTAACAAAGAAAGGGTGATGAAGTCCTTATTAGCATCTTAAAATGGTTTCTGTAAAAACAGATGTGCCCATCTTGTTCATGTTTTGCATTACCATGTAAAACAGTGACTGACGAGAAATAGATGCTCATTAGTCATGGAAACAAGACTTACCATACTGATGCGAAGTATTAACTGTTATGTTCTTCATATTCATGCTCCTAAAGTCTTAGAATATGGTTTATTTTTTACTGAAAGTTTCTGGGAGATGAGAGCAGCAGTGAAAACAGGGCAGGAGGAAGCAGCTGGAAAGCTGGCAGGCCAGGGCCCTTAATCATCGGCTCTTTTATATGTACAAGATTAGAGATCCCCTCTGACTTTTGATTAAGGATGCATGGTTACAAGATTAAACATTGGTGAGTCAGATTAGAGAAGGTTTAACTCCAATCTCAGGATTCATCAGAGCTCTGTCTGCCAGCCCATCTCTCTATTAAGCTGCCTTTAAAAACATGGGATTAGAGAGAAACCAACAGAGACTTCCTGTCCCCAGGAGCACACAGCTCCCTTTTCTATTCAGCTGTCCTCATTCAGATCACAAACAATTCTTTCGTCAAGAATCAAAGCTCATTTCCCCTTGAAGTTCCTGTTTATGCCCTTGTGTGAATTCATTCCAGCGCCTCTACAATCATTTATTTATTTTGGCGACCCGAGGGGTCCTATATCAGGTGCAGCTCAGAGCCCTGTCTTATGCACCATCACGGAACATATTATAACTTAGTACTGCCTTAATCATTCCAGTAATTATGCAAACTCTCCCACATGGCTGACTATAAACATCTACTTCCCTTCTCTAGAAGCTTCGTGCTGTCTTTCCTTGGAAGCCACACGAAGGGATATGGGCAGAATGTGCAATTAATAACTCCACTGAGGAGAGGTTAATATGGTCATCCTGTGTCTGAGACATAAAACTGTCATTGCTTTATTAAGGTCGTAATTCAGGCACAAGCTTGTGTTATGACAATATGGAAACTTAAAAAAGCATTTTAAAAAGGATGAGGGGGAGAAAATATTTAATTTTAATTCCAGTGTGGGTCCTAGATTCTGAAAATATATTTTCTTTGGTTGTGTGTGAAGTATGAGGGATTGAACCTAGAGCCCCTTGTATGCTGGCTGACACTCGGCCAGCTAGATCCTCATACCTTTTAAGAATTTATTTTGAGAGAGGGTCTCAACATAGTCTAGGCTGGCTTCAAACTTTGTGGCCCAGGATAGCCTGTAACTTTTGATAGCCTCCCCTGCCTCCCCTGCCTTTAAGCAGCAGGGAATACAGGTAGGTACCACTCACCAGGTCTGTATTTCAGATATATTTTCATTTTCTTGACTGTTAAAGATTGAGAAAGAACCAGGCATGAGCCTTGAGCCTTTAACCACATTTCTGCACTCAGGAGGCAGAAGCAGTTGCATATCTGATCTCCAGGCAGGACTACACAGACAGAACCGTCTCAAAACAAACAAACAAACAAACAAACACACAAACAAACACAAAACAACAACAACAACAAAGTATATGACTCATACTGGTTGCCAAATAACCATTGACAATAAATACAAAACAAGCAAACAATAACAACAACAAAAAGAATGAGAAAGGCCATAAATCAGAAATAAGCTGAAAAAAGAAAGAAAGAAAGAAAGAAAGAAAGAAAGAAAGAAAGAAAGAAA
>NW_026592666.1:5587408-5605125 GCF_907164565.1 Psammomys obesus
AAAGAAAGAAAGAAAGAAAGAAAGAAAGAAAGAAAGAAAGAAAGAAAGAAAGAAATGGGCTGAGGGAGGAAGTTCAGAGTTGGATATGGCTCAATAACATCTTCCTCACATCTAATTCTCAGCTTCTGTTCTTAGGTTAGGCCTGACCTCTGGTCTAGGAAGGAGCTGTGGTCTCTTTTTAATGCTATTCTTTTATTTCTTCCTTCTGTCTTCAGCTACTGGCACTCCTAGGTTTGGGGCCTGGAGAAGCAAAGGTTAGAATGAAAGAGAAGAGGTGCTTGGCTCATGCTGTTTGTTCCTTGTGGCTGTTGATCCATATTGCAAGCATTCAGATGCTGGCTCACTGCATCGGTGAGTGGGTTCTTGTGACAGCTCTCTCTGTACACTGTCACTGTGACTGCATAGCTCAGCACATTCCATGGAAGTAGCTCATGCCTGGGCTCCCAGAACACACGGGAAATGTATGTATTCTTGACATTCCAAACCCAGGCTGTTTCTACAGCTCTGTTCTTCCTTGCATTGAAAACCCATCTTCCATATTCTCCAGTGGCAGGCAGGCCGGCACCAGGCCTACATATTCACACACATTTCTCACCTGCAGTTCCCTTATGTTAGGCTCAGACTCACATTCTAACACATCAAGTACTCTTTAGCCACACTGCTGGGAGCCCAGCCCTGGAATGTTAGCCCTGAAATTTGATATTCTCCAGAGAACTATCAGTTTCTCAGCTTAGCAAACCTTTATCCAAGGAGGGAAGTACTATTATGGGCTGAACTAAATCCACCCTTCTCCTCTGAAAGTCATATCTTCCCACCATAAAATGTCTCCATCAGGGTTTTTGTCATAGCAATGAGAAAAGTATTGAAGACAGTTGGCTCTCACAGATGAATGCAGATAGCCATTTCCATGTGGTTCCAGAGCCTCGCTTCTCCCAACTGAGAAGTGTCAGGTGGTTTCTAGGTTGCATCCTCAGATGCTTACTGTACTCAGCTTTGCAACTTTACCTGGGAGTCGACGTCCAGAGGAAACAGTGAATTCTACAACACTCTCAGACTTCCAAAATTTCTAAGTGATAGCAATGCCATGTCAGACCACCTGATTTTAGAACAGCTGCTCCATGTATTTCCCAGCATCTTCTATCAAGCGCAGGTGGGAAATCTCTCTGAAATGCTTTCTTCAAAGTCACAGAATTCTGTTTAGCCTCGTTTAGCTGGACCCAGAGTTTGCACTCTCAGAAATAACCTCTAGCAGAGGAATGCTGCATGGTGAGGAATGGAGATATTCCAGACTTCTGTTTCCTGGACAGTCTGAGCATCATTTCACACAGGTGACTCAGCCTATGCACACACAGTTCGACGCGGTCCCTCCCAGGATATTTGATCACACTGTGAACCCTGATATTGTATTGTGTTATTTATTGGAAAAACCTGTTTCTAGTTGTGGTGTGGCTCAGCTTTAGTACACACCTTTAATCCAAGAGCTTTCTGCTTGAATATTGTAAACAGGATTAAATGAAGTCAACTTAATCAAGAGATGGAGCAACAACCAGTTGACAGGAAGTGAATGTAGGAATATTACGAAAAAAAAACGTAGAGAGGAAGAGGAAGTCAGGAGAACGGATAGAGAGAGACACAGGAAGGAGAAGGGTGGGATGTTCAGTTTGAAGGGGGTTATTTGAGATCACATAGGAGAGGGAGATTACTTTTGGGATCTCAGCTGAGGAGGAAGGTAAGCTGTGTGCTTTCTCTGCCTCTCTGAGGGCTTTTGCCCCAGCATCTGGCTCCTGAATATTTATTGGTAAATCGAACCATTGAGATTTTGTTAAAAACAACAGTTCATTAACTTGTAGCCCTCGTTTCATTCCTGTGGCTGTGAGAAAATACCCTGACCAAAGTAGCTTTAAAAGGGAAAGAGTTTATTTAGCTTACAATCTAGATTATTCTCCATCAGTACAGGGAGGTCAAGGCAGGAACTTGAAAGAGTTAGTCACACTCACTTTGGGAACACACACACACACACACACACACACACACAGAGAGAGAGAGAGAGAGAGAGAGAGAGAGAGAGAGAGAGAGAATGGATGCATGCATTCCTGCTACCCGGCCTATTTTCTCTGCTTTCACATAGTTCAGGGCCCAAACCTGGGGAATGATGTTGCCCCACTTGCAGGCTGGGTCTTCATCAATCAACAAAGTCAAGACAATTTTCCAGAGTCATCACCACAGGACAACCTGATCTAGGCAATCTCTCACCGAGACTCTTCTGGGTACTTCCAGACTATGCCAAGTTGGCAACCCCACACAGTGATTGTCTTTGCTCCTCTTATGTTTTCCAGTCCTTTATTTTTGATATTGAAGATTCATTCCTGACATAACTGTTTGTATTCAGACTTTCTCTTAAGGTTTGTTTCTTGGACAGCCCACAGTAAGACACCTTGTGTTTTGACTCCGGATAACTTTGCATTGAGCAGAAGCAGTATATGTTTCTAAGTTTCATTTGGATTTGGATGGATAGATTATTGCTCACTCATTACCTTTCACTTAGTTAAAAGACTGTGTGTGATACAAACCTAAAACAGCAACTCCCACTCTTGAAGCACATACACATCGAGACCTTTATAACCTACAGAAATCCATTGTCACTGACATCACAGCAAAGTTATTTAAAATTCTTTGTAGTTCTTCATACATTAGGAGGGAGGCATGGACACTAGATGCTTTCGTGTACAGGAAGACTGGGTAATTTGACGTTGCCTTTACTCACTTTCATGCTATTTTTGAATTCCAGCTTCCATCTCTGAGGCAATGCCCTCACAGTTACCTCACTGGCTAGGATGCATTTTTGCTTTGTTTTGTTCTGAGAAGAAGATTTTACTTCTATGAGAGAAGACTCAGGAAGTGCACAAAGCTATTATCTCATGCTTGGAGGGCAGTGTGCAGTTAAGAGGAGAGGGTTCAAATCATGACCTGGCTTCCCTCTGGCTTTGTGATCTTGAGTTGTTTGCCAGTATCTCTGGCTGTGGATTTATTTTTATAAACTGGGCTAGGTTTTTATACCTGTTGTGGAAGCTGTTAGCATCAGATAAGGCAATGCATATAGGATTTTTTAGCAGAATTTCTGGGCCATGAATTAAAACTTAAGATGTATTAGTAATTACTAGTAATGGATAATAAGAATACAAAGGCATTTGGATTTTCTGTGTAGTCCCAGAAGATGTAGTATCTTGTATTGGGGTGAATGAGGAGATAGCTGAGAACAAAATACTTCATTTAAAATTTTTATTTATTCTTTGGAATTTTCATACACATATACAATGTATTTCTATCACATGCACCTTTTTCATTCTCCCTCTTTAATTTCCCCCAGGACCTCCTAGCATATCTCCTCCCCAACTTCATCACCTTCCCAAATTCATGTCCTCCTCATTAATTAGTTGATTAATCCATTGAGCTACCTGTATGTGCAAAGGAGTTTTTACCAGGCACCTCCCAGGAGAATTTGAAGGTCATTCATCCAACCGAAACTGAGCTGGGACATTGGGAGAAATTGCAGAAAAGCCCAAGGACAGGGAACCCTTAAATCTTTAAGGGGTGTTTTGCCTAGCGTCTACCACCTTATTCCAAGGCAGGTAGGACATGTCACATAAAGCAGACATCCACTGAGCCCCAAAGGGAAAGATGTAGTATTGGCCCTGTAGGCATTTAGGCATTTCTGTCTTTGAACTCAGTAGCAACAACCCGTGAGCATCAGACCCAATTAGGTTTGGAACCTGAAGTCTAGAGGTTTGGGGGTTTGGAGCCAAGCTTGATTCTTAAGTGACCACAAGTTCTCTGAGAGCAGGGCTCAGGTTTACGCTTGTCTGTATTTTTCACTCTACTCTACCCTGTCTAACATGTGTGTATTTGTTTTATCTTTCCAACTAAGACTCCCGTGTTTGTGTTTGCTTCTATTTTGGAACCAGCAGTGGACAGGATTGTCTTATGGCTGTCAGGTAGTTGAGGAGAATTTCCTCTATTTTCATTTGCTCATTTTCCCTTTATCATTCCTGTAATTCTAGCTTAAAAGGATGTGAAGAAAGGAAACACTGATTTGAATTTCAGCTCGCTGTAGGCTTCCTTTTGTTTGCGAGCCTATCTTGAAATTACAATTTGGATGCTATTTGTTTCATGACTTAAAATAATTTAGGATTTTTTTTTCAGCTGAAAATGTGAAATCAATGCCTTTTTGATGAGTAGAAGCATTGCATATGAATAATAAATAAGCTAGTCTTTGTTTTAATGAATAGCTGGAGAAAAATCATAGACCGTTGTTATCTCCTGTCATTAAACTCATCCTGGAGATATGTGGGGCCTCTTTTAGAAATACTTACAAAAAATAAGTACATAAATACAGATTATCCAAAGAGAAAAATGAAGCACAAATATAGAGAGTGTGAATAATTTACTTGTTATATAGAACAGTAAAGAAACTCATGGGAGGTGAAGAAGCTAACAGAGCAATGCCGTAATTGCCAAATAGGAGATACTTAAATAGAGCCGTTAACCCATATGTTTATCTCAGGTTACTTTCCCAGTCGTGACATGGGTGCTCCATCTTCTTCAAGTGTTGTATGGATTGTTTACATTAAGTATGAGTGACACATGCCTCCCAGTTGTTACCTTGGGAAGGTAAGCAAACACACCCCGAGGAAATCAATACTATAGCTTCAATCAATATAAAAATAATGTATCTTATTTAAATATTACAGCCACAGTATTAGGTAGACTCATTAATAAAAGGTATGTTTCATTGAAGTAGAGCTCTTGTCACCAAAGCTGGATTCTGCCTTATTTTAATTTTCCTTTCTTTCCTGGAGAGAAGGGCCACATTGATTGTCTTGGGGATTACTTTCAATTTAGCAGCTTCTTTCTGGATCATTAATTCTAGCAGAGCATTACTTTGCCATCTTCAAGTACAGTCCTGTTGGTGAGATACAAGGGAACAGGATTCTGAGTGCTGATTATAGAATATGCATGTCGGTAGTGTAGGAGCTATGAAAAGCACAGGAAAGAAAAAAAAAACTCAACTTTTGCTTTAGGAGTGGAGAGAAACACACGAATAGAGGGTTTTTCTTTTTAGTCACTTCCGGTATGTATTTATTCATACTTTTTTCTGTACTTACATTCAATATGTGCCTTATACCGTAAGTATTTTATTGTCTCATATATTTTAATTTTCTATTTTGAAATAATTTCTGATTTACAGATAGTAGACGTAAGTCTTGTATACCCTTCATTCTTTTTATCCTCAAGGTGATGTTTTGCATAACTATAGTATAGAGTCAAAGCCAGGAAATTAACAACAGTGCAGTGAATGCGCACACAGAAGTTAGGCTTAGAATCTCCACCAACTAAGTATCTCTTCCATTAACACAAAGACTTTCCTCATGCTGACCCTCCACTCATACCACTGCCCCTTCTTCTCTCCTCATGGAAAACAGGACGTTGTTTTTGGTTTTGTTTTCTTCGTGACTACAATATTGGCATTCTGAGCAGGTTCCATAGCTGCACTCTTACTGTGCTTCAGGGACTGCGTTTTCAAGTTGCCATCTAAGTTGCTGCATGGATCCATAACTCAGCTGTTTTCGTTACTGAGTAACATTTCACTGAATGGACAATGAAGTAGCCACTCACTGGAAGATGTATGAGTGTGTGTGTGTCTTTAACCACAAATAAAGACACCATGAACACTATATACAGTTTCAGAGGGCTGGTGCATAATCATTGTAGTATGAAGCATGGTCCTGGTGCTAGAGCAATAGCGGAGACAGAGAAAGACAGAGAGGGAGCTAACTGGGAATTGGCTGGGATCTTGAATCCTCAAAACCCACCCCACTGACTCACCTTCTCCAACAAGGCTACACTTCCTAATCCTTCTGAAACAGGTCCACCAACTGAAGACCAACCAGCCAAACACATACGCCCGTGGGGGGTCATTCTCATCCAAACTACACGCTGCATCATATGGTGATTAAATAATTTTTAACTGATAAGCTGAAATGCTCAGTTTTATGCCAGAATTTCTGTAATGTTTTGCATCCTGTCAGCAAGTATAAGAATTCTGTTCTGCACCTTCTGAGGCTTTTGTTGTTGTCACTTTTAAAAATTTATTTATTTTTTGCATGTATGAATGTCTTTGTGGTGTATGCACAAACGGAAGGGGTGGCATGTGAGCCTGTGTGCATGCAGAGGCCGGAGGACAGTGAGTGTCCTGCTCTGTCACACTGTTCCCCTGAGACAGAGTCAGTGAATTGGGGGTGAGGCTGATGACCAGAAAGTGGCTGATTTCCTCCATGGTGGGCCACAGCCACACATGCAACCACACATTGAGGAGTTTTGTAAAGGCACTTAGGATTTGAACTCATGTCTTAATGCTTGCTCAGCAAACACTTTTACTTGCCAAACCATCTCGAGACCACTTCTCTTTTCATTCTGCTCTGATAAAGATGTATTAGCATCTCACTGTGGTCTTATGAATATTTTTTTAAAAATATGACTTTTATATTGGCTGTGTTCCCCTAGCCTTTACTGGGGACCCACACAGATAAATTTCTTTCTATATCCCCATTAGCAACAACTAACTCTGTGAATGATCTGTTATCAAGCATTCTGTATTCATTGTGCTCACTTATTGAGCTATTAACTGGTCATGGAGAATAGCCTACATATATTCCTCTTTAGTTAAATAAAGAAAAGCATCTATATTTTGCTTCTGCAGAGAAAGGAAGGAAGGGAGGGAGGGTGAGAGAAAGAAAGGGGAAGAGAGAGAGAGAGAAAGAGAGAGAGAGAGAGAGAGAGAGAGAGAGAGAGAGATTTTAAAGTCCTAGGCATTGTATGCACACACACACACACACACACACACGCACACACACATATTTTTCACTGCTGCATATAATGTATTCTTGTCATCATTCATCAGATGTGAGGATGTGAGTGAGGCATCTGCCTTTGCCCTTCAAGATGCTGCAGCAGCTCATCATCCACACCACTTTTCTCTGGGGAGGGCTTCAGAGAGGAGCGTTCAGGGATGCTGAACCAGGTGGCTTTCTGTCAGTGATTAACCTAGCTATGTGTAAAGGGTTTCTGTATGAGAACAAAGTGCTGCTTCGTGTATAGAAGACAATTGAAGAAGAGCATTCAGTGTATTTATTAAGCAAGAGCAGGTCGATAGATACCTTAGCAATGTTCCCTTCCTGGGAGGAAACAAGTTGAACAAACCTAACGGCATGGCAGCCATGAAAAAGGACACTAGAGCTGGAGAAAATGCTGCTGTTACTAAATTGTAGGGGTTGCAAAAGAAAGGCAAATAATTAGACGATAAATCTGGACATGACAGCACACGGTCCTGGGGAGATGGGCTCACTGGCCTAGGGCTGAACTCAGCAGCTGGGCAAACAAATAGGACACCTCCCCCTGCTACTACAGATCATCCTCCTGATACATGGAACCTGATTGTGACTTCACAAGGAGAGACGGGGACTTAATGATGTCATAAATTCCTGGGAGTCAGTCTTTCTAATTGACTGCTTACTTAGTAAGGGCATTTATTGAAGATGAGCTGTGTTTTTAGAAGTCAATTGCTAATTAGTGAAACAGACAAGAAAATGATTAGACAGTGTCGCCAACTGTAGGAAAAGGCATGGAAAAACAGGCAAATGCTATTGAAAAAGAAGCCAACTGAAAGGCAGGTAAGAGCTAAATAAAAAAGCTATAGAAAACCTCTTTAGGTCAGTAAAAACCTGGACAGTTGTTCAATTGTCAACATGGATTGTGGGCCAATCTAAATACATGCCTTCATCCTTTCCACGTCCACTCTCCCTCCCCTCTCCTTCTCCATGTCCACTCTCCCTTGTCATGTTTCTAGACGTGTCCATTCTAGAAACCTCATCATCTTTATGTCCAGTCTAGATGCCTTCATCTTCTCCAGGTCCACGTTCTGTTTTCCATGTTCAGTCCAGATGCCCCCCATCTCAGTGTCCAGCCCAGCCACCTTCAGCTTCATGCTAAAACACTCTATTAAAATGGAACCAGGTAACCTGAGACAGTGTGATGGCGGGTGAGCCGAGGTCATTTGCCATTTTAAAAATTGACATCTTTTAGAGCAGTTTTAGGTTTACAGAAAAGTGAACTCATACAGTTCCCATGGGCCACGCCCTTTCTGCCCCGGCTTTCCTCATTAAATCTTGCACTGTTGTATTGCACCTAGTGTTGGGAATGACATCTTTGTTAGATTTTTGTCAACTTGATATAAGCTAGAGTCATTTGAGAAGAGGGAACCTCAGTTGAGTAAATGTTTCCATTAGGTTGGCCTAGGGGCATGTCTGGAGGAGTCTTTTCTCGATTAATGGACGAGGGAGGGCCCATCTGACTGTGGGAAGTGCCACAGTTAGATAAGAGTTGTATAAGAAACGGACTGAGCAGTGCTTGGGGGCATGTCAGTAACTGGTGCTTCTCCCTGGCCTCTGCTTCAGTTGCTGCCTCTAGACAATTCCTTTGAGTTCTTCCACTGACTTCTTGAGGATAGACTGTGATCTGCAAGGTGAAACAAACCTTTCCTCCCCAAGTTGCTTTTGGTCGTGGCTTTTTATCACAGCCCCAGAAATCCAAACTAAGATACGTGGCTATTGACTTAAACACAACATTTTCTTTAGGGATCCCTTTTTGTGAATGCTTTGAATGCTTTGTCCAGCCCCACAGATGGGCAAATGTGACATCCTGCACTTACTGGACCGTATCACATAGAGCATGAACTCTGTTTTTATAATGTCACAATATCCCATCTAAATGCTCCTCTCTCTTTCCTTCTCCAAGGCTTTTGTCATCCACTGACATTCTTCTATCCCTCTGTCTTTGTCTCTGTACCTGTATCTCTCTCCCACTTTTTTTTTTTAAATAAAAAAACTTATATAACCCAAGCTGGCTTTGAACTCAGCATGTATCTGAGGATGAGCTTGAACTTTTCTGAACCTTCTGCCTCTCCCTGCCAGATAGTTTGGCAATTTCAGAATGTAGTATAATTGGAATCATACAGTCTGTGACCTTTCTGAATTGGCTATGTATACTCAGCAACACACATTTAGTTTCCTCCATGTCTTTGTGTAGCTTGGTAGTACAATGTTTGTAATTAACAATTTTTGTCATTAGTTCTTAGAAGTTAGAAACCAACTACTTCTCTTATTGCTGTGATCAGGTACCTTATCGTAGGACTTATGTATTTTGTTGCCTATTCTCAGAGGCACTTGTCCGTTATGGCAGAGGATGTCTGTTCTATGCAGCCTTCACCATGGTAAACAGGAAACAAGAGAGCAAGGCAGGAGGGAGTCAACAGGTACAGATACTCCCATAGTCCCACTCTCAGGGGCCCACCTCCTCCAGGTAGGTGCCATCTTCTAAAGTTTTTGGAGGTTCCCCAAATTGAGAATCAGACCTCTGGGCGATTTCTTACGTAAGCCATAGCAGGATGCATGCTTATGGTAGGTTCTGGGAAGGCCCAGAAGCAAGAACTTCTTTGTTTGCATGGAGTTCACATGTAAACCATAGAAGAGGATGATTGACAGGACAGTGATGTGCAGAGGGCAGGAAATGAGAGCAGGAGGTCCCCCAAGCTCCTGGAAAGAAAGGTCTGAATTAAAACTTGCATCACTGCAGAAATTAGCATGTCACAGGGGAGTGTAAAAAACGATGGAAGACAGGGAGGATGTGTTTTGGTTATAGTGCTTCTCGTTGACTACCTGGTATGAGTGCTGTTTTAAAATCCTTTCTTGTGAAATAGCAGTTTATTCCTGTATGTGGAACAAGGTTAATTCCTGTGCCCTTAGTAACCCCAGTTTAGCTACTCCATGAGGATGGTGGCATTTTACAGTGGGAAGAAAGCATCATGATAACAGCGTAACTCATTTATTGTACAGATGATTAAAAGGGCTTTTTGGGAACAGAAGTGAGGACTGAAAGCAGCTATCTGAATTTTGCTCCCAGTGGTCTTACTCTCATAGTCTTTTTAAAGACACAGGAAACACAAGCAATAAAATTGTTTAACAGCTGGCTGTAAATGATTCTGAGGAAGAGAGGGTGACAGATGAGCTTGCGCTTTACCCAGATCAGAGCTCGTCCATATGGTATGAGTATCATGTACGCAGCACTCTGAGGGGACCCTGAATAAAGTAAGAGCAGCTAATGTGGGGGAGGAAGAAAGGGGCAGAGCGAAGAAAGGAGCGGAGTACCTGCTTCTGCTGGGCTTCAGGACAGCGTTCCCGGGAGGTTCTGTGTATGGACCCGGAGGCCTGAAGTCTTTCGTTTCGTCTTGTTACTTTTCTTCTCTTTTAATTTTCTTTCAACACTGGTTTTTAAATCATTCTCTAGAAAACTCAGCATAGTTTTCTAGGTAGTGATAGTTTAAATTACTCAACCGAACCATGGTGTTTCTATAACAAAATATTTGAGGCAAGTATTTTATAACTAGAGATATTTATTTGGCTCCTTACTTTAAAAATATTTATTTTTATTTTATGTATATGAATATTTTTTGCCTGCATGTATATCTGTGTACCACGTGTCTGCAGTGACTGAAGAGGCCAGAAGAGGGTGACAGATCCCCTGGAACTGGAGTTACAGAGAGCTATTAGCTGCCATGGGGGTGGTGGGGACAGAACCTGGTGCTCTTAAGCACTGAGCTCTATCTTCAGCCCCTGATTCCTGTTTTCTGCGTGTGTGTGTGTGTGTGGGGGCACTTGTACTTAACATTAACATCCTCACTAACATCCCTCATCCCTGGTGTTCGCCTTCTAGTCAAAGCACTACTAATTGCATCACAACATGTGAAGCAGAAAGGGAAGCGACCCAGGTGTGTGGTGTAGTCTCACCCCAAGCTTACAGACATGAACTCATTCATTTGAGGCCCCGCCCCACTCTACAAGATGTACATAAGCATTAACGTGTGCCTGGTTCTGGGATTGGAGCCCCGTGTCTTAACCACCTCAACACTGCCGTACCACGGAGCATGCTCCTAGCACAGGAACTGTTGAAGACCCAATACATTCATAACAGCAGTTGCTTTGCATTGTGTACCCTTCGTTCTCTTTGAGGGACGCGTTCTGTCACCCCTGGGGATGAGGGTTGGTGGTATGGGGGGGCAGTGTGTAACATGGAAACCGATGTGACTTTATGTGGTAGTGTGGGTTGGGGAGCACCCCTTATCTGAGGAGTAGAGACAGTATAGGAGAAAGATGGAGGAGGGTGGGATTTGGAGGAGAGGTGAATGGAGCTATGATAAGGATGTACAATGAATAAATATATAAATAATCTAAAAAAAATCCCTACAAGCTTACAAGATGTCTCCATAATTTTTCCTGTGTAATCTCAGTCTTTCCCACCTGCACCCCAGATCCCAAAATAACTCTGAGACTTCATTATATATGAATAAATGCCTAGGTCATAAGCTCTGACTTGTTTCCTGACTAGCTCATAACTTATTTCTCCCATTTATTTTATTCTATGTGTGCTACCTGGCTGGTTACATCTCCTTAGTTTCATGCGTCCATCTTCCTCAGAGTCCACGACAAATCTGCCTCTCTCTATCCCAGAGTTTATATCTCCTACCTCCCATTTCCTGCCTCAGCTAGTAGTCCATCATCTTTTAATGACAGGTGATGCTTCCATACAGTACATAAGAGATTCTCTCTACATGTCTGTGTGTTTTGAGATGACAAATAATATGGAACATGGTCCATTAATCTTTCTGCCCAGTAGCTCGATGAACGTGAACGTGAGGATGGACAAATGAAGAATAACCTAAAAGCTCATACTTGACAGTATCAGCCCTATGTGTACATACGGTAATGTTAATGTTAATCTTGACTGACCACTTGATGGGATTTCATCATGGATAGAAACCTCTGGACATGATTGTGAGAGAGTTTCCACCTATGGGTGGCACCATGCCATAGCCTGGGAGCTGGTTGCTTTTGTCCATTTGGCACAAACTAGCATCATCTGGGTAGAGGGACCCTCAGCTGAGAAACTGCCGCCATTTGATTCGACTGTGGACAAGTCAGGGTGCATTTTCTTGATTAACACGGGAGGCCCAGCTCACGGTGGGAAGTGGTACCCCTGGGCAGGTGGTTCTGGGTAGAAAGCAAACTGAGTCAGCTATGGAGAGCAAGCCCATTGAGCAGCATTGCTCCACGTCTCTAATTAAGTTCCTGCCTCTAAGTTCTTGCTTGAATTCCTGCCTGGGCTTCCCTCAAGATGGACTGTGACATGAAAGTGTAAATTGAACAGACCCTTTTCTTCCCCAAGTTGCTTTTCATTATGGTTGGTGTCGATCTCAGCAACAGGAACCTAACTGGAAGATCTGGGGTCCCTGTGTTTTCTGACTGTGGAAGCAATGGGACAAGCCACCCCAGGCTCCTGCTGTCCTGACCTCCCCATCGTGATGGGTGGGCCACTTAAACTGTGAGAAGGATCATCCTGTCCCTTCTTAAGCTGCTCAGTAATGTGGAAAGTAACTTGTACACACAATCTTTCTTCTTTCTGAGAAAAGCTAACAGCATGGAGAAATGCTGATTTCTCCCAATACGTTGCTGATTCCAGTATTGTCCAAAGAGCATGGGTATGGCTTCTTTGCTGATGGATGTTACTTCTATGCGGACACCTTTTAATTTAAACCCAGTGAAATAACACCTTTGTTTGACCTTCAAGTCCACCTTATAAATATACTTATCTGCACGTTACCAGTGCAAGATTCCCAGCCTTCAGTCCTTAGTGCTGGGTGGATATCAGGTTCCTCCACAGGCAGTGATTGAAATATGGATTGTTGGGCTTCCCTCCTTGGCAGAGATCTAATATAGCAAATTGGGGCGGGCATGAAATGTGTACATTCATCAAGTTCCCAGCTGATGCTTATGGGGCCAGAATTGCTGATTTTATGAAGTACCCTCTGTGAAGTATTCTGTAAACGTATACCATAATATGTCTCATACTTGAGTCTCCACGTGCACGTGGCCTATGCACTGTCTGAAGCATGAACGTGTGAGATCACATACATGGGAAGTGGGAAGATAGTTTATTTGGAAATGGGCACCGTGGTTACCTTCAGCATAGCAGTTTCAAGTTGCCTAATTATTTTCATTAAAAACTGGACAGAACGTATATAATTAAGCAAAATTTCTGTACTGTTAGTGGAGATTTCATATAAGTACAATCACAGGGCAATAATAATAATAATAATAATAATAATAATAATAATAATAATAAAGCAAATCTATCCTTAATCTTAGGTTCAGTCTTCTGGGCAAGAGACACCATCTCTGTGATAAACACGTGAGGGGGGACAGGGTAGCCCTAATCAAGGGACTCTGAGAAGGACATTCCCATGTGTGTGGTGGGCCAGGGGTGGGGTCAGTATTTGCAGTGAGTTTGTGTCTCTTGGGCTGAGAGTGGGTATTGGTCTAACCCTGACTGCAGCACTAGGAATGGCAGGAAGGGAAGACTGGTCAGCGAGGAGCAACTCTAGCCCACGCAGGACCTCCTGCGTTCATAAACTAATTAATCACAATCAAATAGTTCACAAACTAATAACTCATAAAACTAAATAATTCAAAAACCAATTGATCTTCTGATTTTCTCGGTGGGTCATGGAATTCACACTGTGGCACAGGCAGCGATCTTTTTGACTCGAATTCCCAGTGTTGACTACAGGCGCGTGCCCCCATGCTCATCCTGGCTTTTCTCCTAGGGTTTTTCTCCTCTCGGAAAAGACATGGCTAAGCTCCTGAGAGCCTTCTTCCTGATTTAGCCAGGCCTGCCCAAACTGTCAGGATGGTCTTCCTTAATTAAAGTCAACTGAGCGAAGACTTAACTTGAATCTGCTAAATCCTTTCACAGCAACACTCAGATTAGTGCTTGATTGGAAAAACTGGGGACTCTAGCTCAGCAAGGTTGACATAGCCAAGTGCCACCTCCCAGGGTATGGCTGGGCTATGGCCGGGGTATGGCTCTACTGACCGGAAACTACAACAGTGGTTTTGAGGTTCAACAGCCTGAATCTGCCCCAGTTTTAAATTTAAGTCTACTGTGTACTCAAGAATGGTCTCTTAATAGGGCGTGGGGAGAAAAAGAGAGGGTGGTGGTCCTCAGTGCTGGTTTCTGAGCTTGTGCGAAGCCAGATGTGAGCAGAAGTTGAGGCTGGCTCACCTCTGGAGAGTGGACTTCTCGCAGGGTGGAATCAGAGCCCTTGACTGGCTGATCTTTTGCCCTAGTAAATGTATCACTGAACTGGCAGTGGAGGCACTGAAGACCAAAACCTACTTGGACGGCAGGTTGAGGGTGTAGTCTTACACGGAAACTGCCTGCTTGTTGGCGTCTGAGCATGTGATGGGAAGTGGACAGGTGGACGCTGTTTATTTAGCCTATCTTGAAAATGATGATGGGTTAGTGATTAAAGATCTAGCCTTCATTTAAAATTCCAGGATGGCCAGGGATTCCCTTAGTGTTTTTTACATTGTCATGTATGTGGTATTCCGTGGGCACCAGAGTGGATTCATCCACCCCAGCTGCTGTGAGGGGAGTGGCTTACTGATGGGAGAAAATCCTGCTTATGTAGTGTTTACCTTTCAAAACGGAACTGCCTGAGAAAGGGTGGATGAACATGCCACCTGTCAATTACAGTGTGTGTTAAGAGTAACCCGGCACGGATGGAGTAGGGGAAGCACAAGGCTTTACCTTCTTTTCCATCTGGTCCCTTACCACAGCGCCTCCTCAAATAGCTTGGATGAACTCTGGGATCCTGAACGCCCTCGAGTTTTACTTCTCAAGTTTTAGCCACTTGTCATTTCATTTCCCAATTTTTTTTTTCTCTCAAGAGTTCGGGGCCCTGTGAGGGATGCTCCAAGAGCCTGTTTTCAGTTCTCAGCTTCTGAGGTGTGACTGACAGTGATGCTCATGTGATGCTCATACCCAATTCTGGTTCCCACAAAGATGTAGCTCGGTTGGTGCCTGCTGTGTGAGTGTGAGGACCTGAGTTCAGGTCCCCAGCGAGCATATAAAAAGTGGAGTGTGGCTGGGTGTGTAGCTCCAGTATTGGCAGGGGTGGGCAGCAAAATCACATGGATCCCTGGAGTTTGTTAGTGGCCAGCGTAGCTGAGTACACATGAGCTTCAGGTTTAAATAAGAGACCTAACTTCAAAATGTAACAGTGGACAACAATAGAGGAAAGATGACGGCATTCACCTCTGACCTCCTCCTGTACGTGTGTACATAACTACACTGCCAGGCACATATACCATACATATACACACCACACACACACACACACACACACACACACACACAAATGAGAGACAGAGAGAGGCAGACACATGGAACAAACTTAATTAATAAACAAATTAATAAACAAAAAGATGCTTTACTTCCAGAGGAAGAAGAAAAACCATTCTTGGCTGCTTGTGATGAGGTTTCATGGCTGTTCTAGAACAGTCACTGTGTGTGTGTGTGTGTGTGTGTGTGTGTGTGTGTGTGTGTGCGCACACACACGCGTATGTGATCATTCTCATTACCTTTATAATGAGGAGCTAGCTTAAAGGTCTGTTTTTGACATTTGAAGAATGATGCTAGTGCCGAGGCTTATGGCATTTATGTGAGTTTCTCAGGATCACACTGTCTTGACTTGGTGTGTATTTCTTAGACGTATGAGGAGCATGAGGAAATGAATCACTCCCAGCAGTGGTGCGTGGCTGCTCACTGCAGTACCTGGGGACTTTTCTGAAGTGCCTGGAGTCATGTCAACCAACAGCACAGATGCTTCTCACCACAGCCGCGCTCTTGGTCACTACACAAAAGGGAACTAGCGCGCAGCTGCTCTCAACACGCAGATTCTGTTCTGCCTGTTGAGGTGTAGGGAATTCTGCTCATTTGTACCCTCCTTAGCGAGTTGCTTCATTCGTATTGAGTCACATGCAGAGGAGGTTAAATGAAAACATCTTTCAACCTAAGGGTCTTGTGATGATTGTCCAGCTCTTCGTGGTTCAAGAGTTAATGTCAGGACCCAGAGAAATGGCTCAGTCTGTAAAGAGCTGTATAAGCACGGAGCCTGAGTTCTATCCATACTACTCACAGAAAAGCTGAGTGTGGCGTTATGTGTCTGTAACCCTGTGCTGCAGAGGTAGAGGTGGGGAACCCTTGGGACTCACTAGGAGGCTGGAGTAATGGCTCTGTGGTTAAGAGCACTTAACTGCTCTAGCAGGTTATCTGGGTTCAAGACCCAGCACTGGCATGGTGGCTCAAAACTGTCTGTAATTCCAGTTTTAGGGATCTGACACTTTGTTCTGGCTTCATTTGGCAGCATGCTTCCATAAATATGTAGGCAAAACACTCAAACAACTTGTGTCCACATATATGTATATACACATATGTACATATATGAATATATAGGTAAGCAAAATATATAATATCTGAGGAAAATATGACTTAAGTCAGAAGGTTTTCCTTTCCTGGAGTAAGTACAGAGTCAACTATTACTATTTGTATTCCAGAAAAATTTGCAAAAACAAAGGACTGTTCAGCTACTCTTGACAATGACAGGTACTTTCTTAGATTGTGTTAATATCACCCCAGATAAAATCACAGCTTTTTGTCTTTTCTGGAATATTTGGGTCATTTCAACACACCTTGTAATTCCACATCAAATCATCACTCATAATAAAAAGAAGTTCAGAGGATGAGGAGTTATCAACAGGGCCCAGAAAGGAGTCTGTAACAAATCCCCAGGCAAATGCAGTCCCCTGTGCAGAGTTGAATCTCCTATGAAAGCCATCTCTACAAACGGGTCTGATCCCGCGCTTGAGAGAAATGGTGAGAGGCTGGAAGTTCTCTGAAGCTGAGCCTCACCCAGTTGATCAGGCCCCAGCTCCACCCATCTCTCAGATATGTGGTCCTACTTGTGTTCTGGTTGTGGTTTATATTCCTGAGCTCAGCCATCTCCACAGGCTACCCTTAGGCAGCTGTCTGCCTTGACTTGTTGCCTCCTTCCTGCTGTGTTTGAGGCAAGCCTAACAACTTTTCTTCATTGCTATTTGTCTGTATTGCTAAAGACAGTGGGAAAAAAAGATATGGATTGACCAAAATAACAAGTCTCAAAGAAGGAATCTCAAAGTACACGAATGTGAACATACTCAGAATTCTCCAAACTGTAAGCAGGTCCCAGTGTACATTCCGGCAGACTCCGTGAATATTCTCTGCTTATGTGCTATTTTTTCTTTTCTCCACCAGGGTATTTATGTTGGGAACTTGCTGGGAGAAAACAACACAGAAAAACAAGACAAAACAAAAAGCAAACCACCCTGGTTCACACAAAGAAGAAACAATGTCAAGACCAGCTCCAGTAATATGCTTGTGGCTAATGGTCCTCAGGCAGCAGATTTGGGTAAGCGGCCTTCACAGTCCCCTTCTGTGTGGTGGAAGGGCTCTGCCTTTTTCTGTGTCTAAAGTATGGAAAGTTTTGTCATGTGTATGTCTCTGTGTGTGTGTTTGTTTGTATGCACATGCACTCTTGTGACTGTAGGCCATACTGTTTTAGATGAGAAAAAAAAGATTGATAAAGTAGAACTTGAGCCTAAAACAGTGGAAGCCCTTCTTCCAACACACACACACACACACACACACACACACACACACACACACACACA
>NW_026592666.1:5605135-5607315 GCF_907164565.1 Psammomys obesus
ACACACACACACACACACACACACACACACACACACACACACACACATCCCTTGGCTATAAGCCGGACACAGACTACGACTTTGTCTTTTAGTGACCACATATTCTACGCTCAAGGTTCATTCTCTCAGGGCTGAGTACTGAGATTCTCTTGGTCACTATTTCTCCTATGATTGTTCAGTGGAGAAGTGCCCCCTCTCCCAACCCCAAGCAACAGGTCCAAATAAATTCGCATTCAGTAGAAACTGTACTTTTAATTTGAGTCTGTTGCAAGGCTAGTGATATGTTTTGAATCCTCTCTCATGATGCTGTGCAGTGCAGCTAGCTGAAGCCCTGTCAGCCTCACAGAAATGAGAGAGAAATGATCGATATTCTACAGTGTGACCCACAGTGTCCAGCAATCAGGTATTTTTTGTCTCTTTTATGTGTGTGGTGGACTTAATGGGACAGGACCCCACAGGGAGTCAAGGAACATCTATATTTTTTCTCACCTTGTTTTCACTCCTCTATTACTATCCATGATGCTTTTGTTTTCTCCAGTGTTTAAAGATTATGGATGGAGGATGATGGGAAGTGGGAGGGGAGGGTGCCATCTTCCTGTGACAATTGGCTGAACAGAGATGGCAGATATTTCTATCTTTCTCTTTCTCTTGGAAGGCATGTTTATGGCTTCAATGCGTATTCACACCTGAAAATCATAGTTCCGTTTCTCCTTTACCAACTGGATGATTGTATCTCCCACCTCCTCATCTAGATACTAGACATAAAACCTTCTGTCTGACTTCTTCATTAACTTTGTTCCACTTAACTCTAGATATCGCTGTGATTGTGATGCTGCCTCCCAGCAGGCTACGGTAAGCAGACTTCTCCTTTGGGCTGTTCTGTGAGTGAAGCTTCTAGTGGCTCTGAAATTTAGGGGCCAGGTGTTCTCTGACTAGCTCTCTCCAAAGCCGTCTTCCCTATACTGCAGGCAGACTAGCACCATGCTAGAGTCCAGAATGTGTGCGGCACTTTAGTGTCCACATTTCCATCCTCCTCATGTGGCTCACTTGCCATACATATCTTTCCTTTGAATTAATGATGTTCTTTCAGGAAATCAATCCACTACAAGTCCAAACACTGACAAAGCTCCATGTTCAGAACTACTCTTCCATCCTACTTTGGATCCTTGGGTGCCCTATAGTATGACAGAGTGTGACTGGAAGAGGCTGAGTGACTGGCTGTAGGCAAATCTTGGCAAATCTTTTTTTCTTTTTTAATTTTAATTTTATTTTTATTAATTACAATTTATTCACTTTGTATCCCAGCTGTAGCCCACTCCCCCATCCCCTCCCAACCCCACCCTACCTCCCTCTTCTTCTCCTATGCTCCTCCTCCAGTCCAAAGATAGGGTAGGCCCTCCTCCCCTTCCATCTGACCCTAGTCTATCAGGTCTCATCAGGACTGGCTTCTTTCTCTTCCTCTGTGGCCTGGTAAGGCTGCTTTCCCCTCAGGTGGAGGTAATCAAAGAGCCAGCCCATGAGTTCATGTTCCTATTACTGGGGAACCCTCTTGGACACTGAGCTGCCATGGGCTACTTCTGTGTAGGAGTTCTAAGTTATCTCCATGCATGGTGCTTGTTTGGAGTATCACTCTCACAAAAATCCTTGTGCCCAGAATTTGGTTCTGTTGCTCACCGGAAGAGGGAGAAAATGGACCAGGACAGGAAAGCCTCTGAAAGACTCTACCCAGCAGGGTATCAAAGCAGATGCTGAGGTTTATAGCCAAAGTTTGAGCAGAGTGCAGGGAATCTTATGAAAGAAGAGGGAGTTAGAAAGACCAGGAGGGAACAGGAGCGCCACAAGGAGAGTAACAGGATCTTGGCAAATCTTACAGTGATCTCAGAAATTGTGAGAGTGCTTGACAGGGCACGTTCTTCATTGAGAGTCTCAGGCAGGGAGGGCTACACTTCAGCATCCTTCCATACACCTGGATCCTACTGAGACTTCTTTATTACATCCGTACCCTCTGTATTCTTACACTGATTCTTTTCTGTGACTTCTTCTGTTTCCACAGTTGTCTACAGGCAATCTATGGCCTTCTGTGTCATGTGGCATGTTAAACCTATGTTCTGAGTTCCTGGCTAAACTGAAAATCTTCCTTCCTTCCTTCCTTCCTTCCTTCCTTCCTTCCTTCCTTCCTT
>NW_026592666.1:5607325-5632563 GCF_907164565.1 Psammomys obesus
CTTCCTTCCTTCCTTCCTTCCTTCCTTCCTTCCTTCCTTCCTTCCTTCCTTCCTTCCTTCCTTCCCCTCTCTTTCTTTCTTTCTTTCTTTCTTTCTTTCTTTCTTTCTTTCTTTCTTTCTTTCTTTCTTTCTTTCTTTTGGCACATACATGGGCTTGCCAAATACTTCATTTTATTGTTTTATATTAGCATTGATATCAAGTTTATTGAAATCTATTTTGGCATAATTGGCTATTATTCTATATAGTTTATGTTTTCTATAAGAAATAATAGAGTGAATTTTTTTTTAACAAACCTTCTTTCACTGCCCATTTCCAAAATCTTATAATAATAAGAATACTCACCAATTAGGTTTAACTGAAATGGTTTTTGAAACTGTGTTTTCGATTTTAGGGATTTATTCATAGGTTCGGTGTGAATGGCGTTTTACTTGATGTATCACAAATGGGTTTTGAATGAAGCACTTTCTTCATTTGGAACTTAACGAATTGCAGAAATTTCATTTTATTCTGAAATACTTTTTGTCTCAGGGAGAATTATTTTCACTTTTTTGGAAATAACTTGCTGTTTGTAAACTTTTAAAAAGTCAGTTCCCATTAATTAAATTAAATAAAAATTTTTGGATGATATGTCTACCAATTTCAAATATTTAGGAACTTTGTGAAACAAATTAAAGATAGTTAAAAAATCACTCAGAAAAGAATATTAATTATTGGTAACACAGTGTGCCATATATTATTAAGCAGTAAGAGGTTAGTAGATTTAGGCCAGCATGAGCCTGGCATAGGCCCCTCAGTGACAGAAGACAGTGCTGAAGATCTCTGTGATATATAAGCTTCAACTTTTGGAAAGGAAACACTGCAATCAAATAGTAAAGTAGTGTTTAATAAATCAGGGCAACTGGTTTACAAAATAAATAGCTTTGAATTATGGCTTCACACACCAGAAACTCTGAACAAAAGGAAGTAATGTGAAAGCTGTAGAACTGAAGAAGGCTTAGAAGACACCCATCCAAAGCTCTGGATGCAGGGAGAGTCACCAGACTTCAAAACCAGTGATGGGAGTGGTTGGCACTGTTCCGGTGGCCTGCGTGTGGATGGTCAGCTTTCCAGCACCATTTATGAAGAGGCGCCTTCCCCAGTGTGTTTCTGGCAGCTTTGTTCTATGCGCTGAGGCGCTTTGATTTATTTCTAGGACCTGTGTTCTGTTCCACGAGCCTATGTACCTGCTGTCATGCCAGTGCTCATCTTCTTCTTGTTAGTATGGCTCTGTGTTTGGGAGGAGGCCCTGCATTGTTCTTGTTCCGAGGACGTCTTGGCTGCTGGGGCTCTTTTATGATATCACATGTATCTCAGGGTTTTTGCCTTATTCTAAGGAAGAACAACATTGACATTTTGATGGGGAATTTGATTGAGTCTTCATCACTCTGGACAGTATAGACATTGCAGTATCATTTCCATTCCCCCCACAGGCAGTTTCCCCTCCGTTGGAAGGACTTTCTATCATCAGTGTTTTGGTATTTTCAATGCAGAGCTCTTTCATTTTCTTGGCTAAGTTTGTTTTAGTTTTGCTTCATGATTTTTTTTCCTCATCAGTTGTCATAGATGTATAGAAAGGCTTCTAAATTTTTATGTTGATTTTGTGTTCTGAAACCTCACTGAATACATTAATTAGTTGTGGTAAGTTTTTCTTTTGTGGAACTTTGAGGTTTTTCTGCATGGAGAATACGTAATTTGTAAACTGGGATATTTACTTCCTTTCTATTTGTATTTGTTTTCTTTCTTTTTGCCTAATTGTTCTATCTAAATCTTCTAGTTTTATATATATATATATATATATATATATATACATATATATATATACATACATATATGTATATATATTAGTAAGAAGTAATACATATATATACATATATACACATATATACATACACACACATATATACACACATATATATGTGTATACATACATATATGTGTATATATATATGTACATATATATATATATATGTACATATATATATAAAGAACAATGTGGGTCAAAGACCTAAATGACCTAAACTCTCATACCCAAAGAAAACAAAGAAAACACACTGGGAATCTTTAAGATATTAGTACAGAAATAATTTTCTGGAATGGGACCTCAAGAGTAAAACCCGACTATTGGATTTCACCAAGTGAAAAGCTTCTTCATAGCAAAAGAATCGGTCAACAGGATGAGCTGAGCAGCATACCAGATAGGACAAAATATTTGCCAGCTATTCCTCAAACAGGAGAGCCTGTGGCTTCTAGCGGGATGGGTGGAAGTGGAGGCTGTGGCTAAGACAATTCACACAGACAAAACAGCATTATGTGTTCCTTCCTGTGTGTAAAGGGTAAAACCTGAAACTAGAGGAGTGATTAGTAGATATTGGGAACACAGTGAGGGGAGATGTGTGGAGAAAGGGAGGGTAGCTTCAGCCAATGCATAGCACATGCACGCATGGAAATGTCATACCGTACCTCATTGATAGGTACAGTTACTTCTACATGTTCATTTTTTAAAATGCAATAAGGGAAAAGACAGATTTCAATAATATAAGAATGAAAATTTGAAGTCCAGAAAAGGCAACAGATCCCCTGGAGCTGGAGTTACGGGTGGTTAGGAATTACTTGTTGTGCTAGGGACCAAATTCCAGTCTTCTGATCAAGGGGTCATACCTGCTGAGCTCTGTCCGGAACAAAGAAACTTTCCGCTTAAAGATATTTTCAGCTTTAACATATCATATAGTAAAGTAGCTAAAAGGTAACTTTTGCCACTTAATGGGATATGATTGTTTTAAAATGGCTTTCTGGGAATATACAGGAGAAGAAATGCTTATGCTTAATATTTACATTTTTCCTGTATTTGTTTAGTTAGGGAGGGAGCATGGCATGTATGTCTTGGCATGTGTATTTAAAGGTCAGAGGACAACTTGAGGGAGTGGGTTCTTCTACCACATGGGTCCTGGGGATGAAACTCAGCTCATCAAGCTTAGGGAGGTGAGGGCTTTTACCTGCAGCACTCCACTTACCAGCCCTCACACAAATGTGTGAATCTTCATATGCGCACGCGCACACACACACACACACACACACACACACACACACATAGACATACACACATGCTGTATACAGAAAATCACAATTATGTAAAAAAAAAAAAAAAACAAAAAGTAAGAAAGAAGAAAATAAAACCCCAGATTCCATTTAGTCAAGTGAAAAAGAAAATCAAATTTCCAGACGTTAACAATGGCATTGTTTTGGCTAGCAGGCCTATTTGATTTCCACCCCTTTTTATTTTTGTTATTTTTCTGCACTAAACATATATTACTTCTAAAATGAATAAAATAAGATTTTTTTTAAAGTAGGACACCTACACATAATGGTTCCCTTCTACTGATTTACATAAATGTGTGATTTTAAGCAGAAACACATTTGTGCAAAACCCACTTCCTATTACGTTTGTCACCCGGGGCGGCTATTAAGGAGCCTTCCCACCTTCAAGAGTATAAACCTATTTCTTTAGTTCTGCAGCCTGAGTTAAAAGGTGGAGTGAGTCCTAACATTTCTTTCCTAAGAAAGAACATCAATTTCAGTACAGACTCTCTACCCAGCACTGAAAATGTCACAGGGAAATTGTAGTCCTTAACCTAAAAGCTTAAAATCTAAATTATATGGCTGAATCAGTTCAGACTCATGAATAATATGAAAAGGTCTTTTAATCGTAAAACGGCTGGACAATGAAATGAATCGTTTTGAGGTTGGCTAATTCAGTGGAAGATAAGATTCTCCACCCTCCTCAGAAATACTTGAAACAGTAAATGTTGTGGTTGGGAGTCTTTCAGTGTGGGGGGAAATAGAGCTATACATAGGATGAAGACACGGTGAGCAGTTAGGGGATGGAGGGTCAGTTCCAGGTGACAGGAGAGGCTGGCGATGTGTAGGCCACTAACACTAACCTGGGAATGGTCTCTGCAGATCCTGCAGCACAAGGACTGCTGAAGAGGCTTTTAAGTTAGCGCCTTTGGAAGGAAAGAATCTAACTTTCTCATGAACATTAGGAATCTGTTATCTTTACTGAGACTGTAATCATTCATGTTAAAATAGGGTGCTTGCAACTGGCACTGAACACAGTGTTGGACAGTAAATAATGCAAAGGTACATTTAAGGAGTTCACCTAAAAGTATTAGATCAAACAAACAAACAAACAAACAAACACTCATTTCCAAATCACGAACAATGTGATCATTTCTTTTTGACCTTTCACAAACAGCATCCAGACCTTGGGATGAATGCTACAACCCAGGCATATGGAGGAAAATATTTTTCCCATGACCATGTCTTTCTTCCCTTAGAGAACTCCTCTGTTGGTCAGTGAGAAAAACTGGTCTCACTGGTGGGCAATCCAGTGTAAAGCTTGGGCCAGTCTGATGTGCTGGACAAGCTGCCCAAGAGTGTGCTGACCAAAGCTTGATGATTTCAAGGGTCTAATGTAGTCTTTGTCCTAGACCCCCCCCCCCCCCCCGAGACAGATGCAGTTCAGCCTGCTGGAGTCTTTGTAGCACTGGCCAGGGTGCTGTGGTCCAGACCAGGCCTAGATTCTGCCTCCGCTGCTTTCTTGCTGCTGGCCTCTGAGCACATTTCCCTTTTCCTCTGAGTCTCTTTAGGCCTTGTCTCCTTTTCACATGGCTACATCTGACCTGAGTGGAGGACTGAAACTCCTCAGTGCTGAATTAGAGTCATGAGAATGGCCCCATTTCCCTTTAACTGTCAACAGCACAAGGGGAATTTATTAACTTGTTTCCTTGAGCTAAATTTTCGTGTGCCTACTTATGTGTGTATTTTGCGCGTGCGTGTGTGCGTGTGCGCGTGTGCGTACGTATGTGTTGTGGTGATAAGAAAGGTGAGGAGAGAAAACATGTTAATAAAAACTGTTCAGCACCTGCTAAGTGTTATGCTTTTATGGGCTTCTTAATCATATTCAATCCTCATGAAATCCATAGCATTCATTGTTGTGATCACTGTTTATTGTTCTTTAAAGGATGTGTTCTTATCATTTTTGTTTATGTACATGTGTGTGTCTGTGTGACTTGATGGCCATGTATGGGTGGGTGTTTATGGAGGCCAGAAGAGGGTGTCAGGTCTCCTGGGCTGGAGTTAAAGGCAGTGGTGGTTTCTAGTTCTAATTCATGCCCTCTGGAAGATCCCTCTTAACCACTAAGCTACACTTAACCACTCTAGCCCCCTTTATAAAAAGTTGGCATGTGTGTATGTGGCTGTGTTTATGTGTTATGAATGCCTGCACGTGTGGATGCAGATGTCTATGGAATCCTCATCCTGGTGTCTAGTGTCTTTCTTGCTTGCTGTCTTCTTTATTGCGGAAGACTCTCAGTAACCTCTTGAAGCTCACTTTTTTTGACAGCTCTGACTAGCCAGGTTGTTTCAGGGATTCCCTATCTCTGGAAGTGCAAGCAGGGAAGGTAGAGTAGCGAGCTGGCCAACCAGTGTTTACAAGGGTCTGGCGATCTGAACTTCAGTCCTCATGTTGCATGGCTTGCTGGCTGAGTCATCTCCTGAGCCCTACCTTGTAACCTGTGAAGAAAGATGGGATGTCAGGACTGGAGTCCTGTCCATTCACACTCATTCCACTCTCTTTTAGAAGTGGTAAAAACTGGAAAAAATTACAACCCTTGGGTTCATTTTTTTAAAATGTTGCCACCACATCTATAACAAGTTATTCTCATTTTTTCAGAAAAGGTCTAGAATAATATTTGTAAAATCTTCATGCTGTTTCTAAAATGTTTTCCATTTTGTGGGAGTGTGTTGGTGTTTAAGTTTGCTTTAATATGCTTGTTATTGGTGTTCAGTAAGAATAAACATGCTCCCAACTTTCTTTAAATATAGTTGGATCTTTTTCTTCATACAGATTTCTTTATAATTTCGATGTGAGTGGTGGGGTATTGTTGCTTTTTTTATACATTTTAATGTGAGATATGTTATAGGAAATGTCATATTTATATAAAATATGACTTTTGTGTATATAGGTTGTGCTCAGTTGTCTTTCTTTTCAATTGAACTTTTGAAAATAAATTCATTACACATATTGATGAGTTTCTTGGAGATATTTTCTGTCAGATATATCCCGTTCTTTGTCCACGTTCACCCCCGATGTCTTCTCTGTTCCCTGCTTCTCCGCTGCAGGCAGTCTGGTTCTACTTGCATGAACTTTTGTATCAGATGTTTTGTTCCCTTCCCACTCTTCCATTTTGAACTTTGAATAGAACTGTAACATTTTCAGAAGGTAGCATTGAGGTTGGTGAGATAGCTCAGTGGTTCAAGGCACTTGCTGCAGAGCCAGACAGCCCGAGTTCAATCCCCAGGAGCCACGTTGTAGAAGACAAGAACCGACTCCCACGAGTTGTCCCCTGACAGCCATATTTATGCTTGGCAGCACACACAGGTGCGTGTGTGACGCTCACAAGTAAATGTAATAAGTAAAACATTAATAAGCTAAAAAGATAACTAAAAAGATAAATAGTTATCATGTCTAAATTATACCTCATTGATTAAAGCTTTTCTTTGTATTTCCTACTCAAAATTCTTAGAAAAGTTCTATGCCACTTTCCCACGAAGGTGTTCTAATTTTAGTTTGCTGTGAATAGATCACTCTTATCACGCTTTACCTGGCTGCATTTTACAGAATACCAGACTGCTATAAAAATCTTAACTCACTTTATTACCTCTAGAACATTTTCTTTAATAGATTCATTTGGTTCTTTTGATTATGCAATTACTCTAGTTACTTATAATGGACTTTTCAGTCCAGGATATTGTTTTTGCATCCTATGTGACTCTTCATAATATTTACTCCTCCAGCTGTGTTAGAAAAACAGTTGTAGAAGAGGCCTCAATTAATTTGCTTCCCCTCCTAATGGTTCCTTTCTAATAGCACAGTATATGGACACCCACTGGGAGTGGATGGAAAACATAAGCACTTGTTCAAGGGAAGTGAGAATGCTAAGAACTGACAGCCCTCAAAAGATGTAGCGCAGGGCTGGCTTTTTTTTTTTTTTGTAGGAACATACCATTAAGAATGGCATATGATATATGTGCGTGCAAGTGTATACACGCATCTGTTACTGGATAGCCCCCTGGATATTTCCTCCTCACAGACCTGATTCACATATTCACATATTCTCAATTTACTTTTTATAAAAACTGGTCTTCTGGTCTTTTAATAATTTCAGGATAGATTAGCGTTAACTGCTTGCACGGTGGCTGTCATCTACTGATACTTTCTCCAGTACTCCTGCACTCACTGTCACTGCTGAAGAAGCAGTAGGGTTGGCTACTTTCCCAGTGACACAGACAGCACCATCTTGTAAATCAGCTCAACCGTCCACACAAACACATTGTCATTTGCATCATCTCTCTTAATCCTTCCCTCCAGATTTTAATATAAACAATTTTAACATATAAGAAAGTTTTAAAAATTGTATTACATGACATCCATGGACACTTTTATCCTTTCATGTAGTTTCCGTTGGAGAGTATCTTCTGTGCCTCAGTGCCCTTCTGACAAAAAAGTGCTTTTGGAGGCTATTTTCGTTGGACCCAAATCACAGCAGCATTCCTTAGTATGGTGGATACAGCTAAACCTGTATAACTCTTCCCTCTGTGAGCAATGTGTGTTATTCATTGGATGCCTGTTTTCTTTATCATTAATGTCTGCTAGTTCAAGATGGCTCTATCATGACTGATGCGTTCAGTCAAGGAATGCTCAATTACTCTCACACATCTTTTCTCATATTTTAATTTATGCCATATTTTCAACTCTTTCTGTTGGATTCTGTGTCTCAAGACACCAAATTCTTTTTAAGGTGTATGTGTGTTTCCTTTTTGTAATTAATGCCTTTGAAAATCCCCAGTCATGGTCTGTGTTCTCATCTTTTCATATTGTTGATTTTCAGTTGTGAAATGATGTTGATGGCTGCATTGATTGCCGCAGCTATACAGTTTCTCTCTTTTTTTCACCCTATTGTATCTGTTTGTTTGTTTGTTTATTTTTTAGAACAGTGTTTTGTTGACTAGCTGAACCATTCTTCTTCGTGACCCTTAGCCAAGCTAACTAAAAGGCAAAGAGACACCACCCAAATCAACAAAATCAGAAATGAAAAGGGGGACATAACTACAGACACTGAGGAAATACAAACAATCATTAGGACTTACTTCAAAAGTCTATATGCCACAAAATTTGAAAATCTAAATGAAATGGACAATTTTCTTGATCGATTTGACTTACCAAAGCTGAATCAGGACCAGGTAAATCAATTAAATAGTCCTATATCCCCCAAAGAAATGGAAGCAGTCATCAAAAGTCTCCCATCCAAAAAAAGCCCAGGACCAGATGGCTTCAGCGCAGAATTCTACCAGACCTTCAAAGAAAAGCTAACTCCAATTCTCTTCAAACTATTCCAAAAATAGAAACAGAAGGAACATTACCAAACTCATTCTATGAAGCCACAATTACCTTGGTACCTAAACCTCACAAAGACTCAACAAAGAAAGAGAATTTCAGGCCAATCTCCCTTATGAACATTGATGCAAAAATACTTAACAAAATACTTGCAAACCGAATCCAAGAACACATCAAAGATATTATCCACTATGACCAAGTAGGCTTCATCCCAGGTATGCAGGGATGGTTCAATATACGGAAATCCATCAATGTGATCCACCATATTAACAAACTGAGAGAAAAAAAACCACATGATAATCTCCCTAGATGCTGAAAAAGCATTTGACAAAATCCAACATCCATTCATGTTTAAAGTACTGGAGAGATCAGGGATACAAGGCACATATCTAAACATAGTAAAGGCGATATACAGCAAGCCTATAGCCAACATCAAACTGAACGGAGAGAAACTTAAAGCAATCCCTCTGAAATCAGGAACAAGACAAGGCTGCCCACTGTCTCCATATCTCTTCAACATAGTGCTGGAAGTCCTTGCTAGAGCAATAAGACAGTCGAAGGAGATCAAGGGGATACAGATGGGAAAGGAAGAAGTCAAATTATCACTATTTGCAGATGATATGATAGTATATATGAGTGACCCCAAAAACTCTACCAGGGAACTCCTACAGCTGATAAACACCTTCAGCAAAGTGGCTGGATACAAAATTAACTCAAAAAATCAGTAGCACTCCTGTATACAAAAGACAAAAGGGCTGAAAAAGAAATTAGAGAAACAACACCATTCACAATAGCCACAAATGACATAAAGTACCTTGATGTAACCCTAACCAAGCAAGTCAAAGACTTGTATGAAAAAAAACTTCAAGTCTCTGAAGAAAGAATTAGAGGAAGATATGAGAAGATGGAAAGATCTCCCATGCTCATGGCTTGGCAGGATTAACATAGTAAAAATGGCCATCTTACCAAAAGCAATCTACAGATTCAATGCAATTCCCATCAAATTGCCAACACAATTCTTTACAGACCTGGAAAGAAAAAATTTTGATGGTTCTTAGACCACTGTCACCCTTTCCTTTGTCACACATTTGCACACTTATCTCTGTTCTTCCCATCATGTCCATGATTTGGTAGGTTTGTGCTGATACCCTCTTTGTCTTATGCTGGGCTGGACAGTTCTAAACCCTCATCCTGTCACCTATGTGAAGAGTGTGTTTCCTCTGTGCTCTTCAGCTTGAAAGCACATTTTTTTTTTATCTTCTACTCAAATTCTAAGGAGTCTGAAAAGAAAACAGAGCATAAATTCAGCTGAGCAGCTTTTGTTTTGAACACTTGGTGTATGGTCTACCTTTAAGATTTTATTTAAATATATATTCTGCAATCCATCTAGGGTCTGTCATAATTCCCCAGGGAGGCCAAAGAGGCTCTATATTTTGTTTTTTAGTGAGATTTATTTGGGATGTTGTGGAGATGAATCATTCAGTGAAGTGCTTGCTGTTCAAGGATAAGAATCTGAGTTCAATCCCTGGTATCTATGTATGAAGCTGAGTGAAATACAGTTTGAATCCTAGTGCCATGTAAACAGACTCAGGTGTGTTCTGGGGCTTGCTTGACCTAATGGGGAGTCCAGATCTCAGTGAGAGGCCTTGTTCCAAAAGTTGAAGTGGAGGGATTCTGAGGAAGAACTGAAGTGGAAATTTCTAGTGTCTTTGAAGACTGAATTTTGTCATGTGATGTGTTGCTGTAAGCTGGGCATGTGATGTTTTGCTGTGATCCCTCATGTGTGAGGGTGTGACTTTGGCCAGCTGAGAACATCAGTGGGCAGAGTTTGAGGACAGGACATATATAGAGGCCAAGGCAGAGTGAGACACTGCTTTTCAAATCAACATTGTTGCAGTGATCTTCATGTTTTGGCACTGACTTCTCAGAGAGGAAAGTTCCAGAGAGCTTCTCCAGGCAATCCAATTTGTCTTGTAGCTTTTGCTGACTTTGTATTGGCCTTTGGACTGGACTGCTGGTATCCTGATGAACCACAGACCCCAATCAGCAGGAAGAAGATAAAAGAGAACTACAGCCCTTTTCCCTATTAATTTCCTTCCTAAGGTTGGTGGGGGGGATGTTGGAAGGGAGGTAAAGGTGCTTAAGAACCCTAAATAAAGTAAGTTTGGTGAAAAATCTAAGCCTACAATGAACTGACATTGACATTGGAATTATATTTCTCTCTCTTTCTTGCAATGTGTACTTCATTAGAGAGAATTAATATGTTTTCTACTTTCTCTATTTAATATGCTTCATATCAGAAACCAGTATATTGCTTTTCAGTTAAGTGAGGGAAAGAGTGATACAAATATACCCTCAGTCTTCTTCTGCTCATGTTTAGGAGCTTGGAGAAGACTTTTCAGACTTTGTGAGCCCAGGGATATGCCTTCCGGGATCGGCTGGTATTTAGTAGAGGGGTGGGGTTGGGAAAGTATGCTATGACTCTCCTCTCCCCTCTAGAATTCTCTGTCCTCTACACCCTTCCTTCAGCTGCCTTGGAAAATGCACACTCCTACTTGTTCTTTTTATTATTTTTGCTTTGCTGTAGCTTTTTGTTTTCTCTTTTGCTCTGATATCAGGGAAAGGAATTTTGATTTAGTAACTCAAAAACACTTGCTAAAAAAGATGCTGGAGATAGCCAGGTGTGGTGGCACATGCCTCTTGGGAGGCAGAGCCAGGCTGATCTGTTGTTCAAGGCCAGCCTGGTCTACAAAGTGAGTCCCAGGACATCCAGAGCTACACAGAGTGAACCTGTCTCAACAAACAAAAAACAAAGCAACAACCAAAAGATGTGAGAAAAAATTACACAGTAGGGAGCAGAGATGGGGCTTTGGTCAAATCCCTCATTCTGGTATTTCTCCTAATTTTACAGATAATGAGACAAACTATAAGTTCTTCTTAAATCATCTCTGCCCTCAGGTTCTTTAGAATCATTGCCAAACACAACATTCCCAAGCAGGTACTCCAGCTTCGACCTTCTGTGGATAAGACCCTACAGCTAAGGGCACAGGGAAAGGAAGACTGGCTCCATTGTGCATGGCCACAGCCTCAGGTCAGTAATACAACACTCCCAAAGCATGGGTAGATTAGTTATTATATGGTTTAATTATTATGACCAATTAAACAATCCCCAGCACCACCCTTCAACATTTCTGAATTCATAAAATGTCATGCATCAACTCTGCTACGTTTTCACTTCTAAGACCATGCTGATATCCAGTATATATTCTTTTGCTTCACACTCTAAATATGAAACTTCCTTGGTGGCCTTGTGTGACTGTAAATTTTTTTGTTAATTAATAAGAACAAAAGCCTGGACCTAGGCTTTGGCTTTCTGGGTCACCCTTTCCTCTAATAAAAATCCAAAAATCAAACCCATCTCTTTCCATTCCAGACCATTGCTTTTTATATGAGTTTCGTAAACTCAGTGTTAACTGGCTTCTTAAATTTTATCTATCTATCTATCTATCTATCTATCTATCTATCTATCTATCTATCTATCTATCTGAGATCGGGTCTCTCTATACAGTACTGGATATCCTTGAGTTCATTGTGAAGACCAGATTGGTCTCAAACTTACAGAGAGATCTGCCTGCCTATGCCTCCTGAGTGCTAGAAATTAGTTCACTAAATAAACAAACACCCACAGACATGACCACCCAGGCAGACACACATATTATTTACTGTGTTTGATATGTTTTGAAAAATACAAGATGAAAGATATGTTGGAAAAGTCCTATAAACATCTATCTGTGTTTAACAGACAAATTATTGGAAATCACATCTCATGGATGAAATAGTATTTTTTTATTTTTTATTTAACTTTTATTAATTACACTTTATTCATTTTGTATCCCCCCATAAGCCCCTCCCTCCTCCCCTCCTGGTCCCACCCTCCCTCCCTTTCTGCATGCATGGAAATAGCATTTTTTTAATGCTTTGTTTTCTTTTAATTTGAAGAATTCAGATACATCTATCTTTTTTCTTATATATATATATATAATACTTTTTATTATTAATATTATTATTAGTTACATTTTATTAATTCTGTATCCCAGCTATATCCAGCTCCCTTATTCCATCCCAACCCCACCCTCCCTCCCTCATCTCCTCTCTGCCCTTTTCCAAGTCCACGGATTGGGGAGGACCTCCTCCCCTTGATGAAATAGTATTTAAGATGCACACTTGTGTTACTATGCATAAAGCATGCCAACTATTGACCTA
This sequence comes from Psammomys obesus, assembly GCF_907164565.1. Taxonomy (NCBI): domain Eukaryota; kingdom Metazoa; phylum Chordata; class Mammalia; order Rodentia; family Muridae; genus Psammomys; species Psammomys obesus. The sequence continues at coordinate 5,620,084 of NW_026592666.1, forward strand.
TGAACATCATATTAATACACAATAAATAAGATTTTAATAATTCAGTTTATAAAGTGTGCTTGACTCCTGAGGGAAGCACACCCATGTTTGAAATCATTCAGGGGCTGTATAACGCCTCCTGTGGAGAGACGTAAGCCAGAATGAAATGTCATCAGGCTGTGAAGGTTTATTGGGACTCTGTGGATCAGGGAAAGGGACTTGACAATACTGGTGAGTTCTAGATCTACAAGTCCATTTGAAAGTCCATTCCTCAAGCTGTTGGAATTTCACTTTTCAGTTGGCACTGCTCATTCCTGCATCTGTTTACTCCCTTAACTCATGTAGGTTCTAGCTCAGAAAAATGGTCTTCCAAATACAGGATGCTTGGCCAGCTGGAAGGTGCGCCTTGTGTTGACGGAGTGCCCTGAGCGCCACACAGCAGAGCACCATGCATGGCGCAGTCCTCTGTGGTTGCTGGCAGATCATGGTGATCATTTAGCATTACGGATCTGCCCCTCTTCCCCACATCTTCTATGGACATTTTGAGTGCTTGTGCCCTACTTCTACCGGATTCAGGGATTCAGGGCATTTATTTATGAGACTGTAACAGGTCTTAATGTCTTTTTTTTTTTCTTTCCCATCTAGTGAGCTTTGGTTTTGCATCTTTCTTGATGTGTATTCTGCTGTTCCTGGGTATGGCATGCAGTGCAGTAGTGGTAGCTCCTGAATCATTGTTTTCTGTGTTTAGTTTTATGATTCTTGCAATATATTGTGCATAAATATTGATAAGTGACCCACCATAATAACTTGTAATTCAAATGTCCTTATGTGGGACTTAGACATCATCGTTTTCAAACCTCTCAACTAATTCTATGGAAGGTAGTCCACTGACTGCACCTTTAGAATCATGGCTTGAGATCATTGACAAGTTGGGATTTGAGCAATAAAGGGCATTGCAAAGTCTGCCTTTTGGGATGTAGCTATTCTTTTTGTAGACATAGACTTTGACACAAAATGGTGCTGTGTGCCATGTGAAAAGGGAAAGAGAATTTACACATTTGTGATGTTAGAGTTAAAAGTTTGAATGGCACCATGACATGTATGATGTCACTATTGGCTCATGACCTTGAACACGGGGTCCCCAGCTGAGGGCACTGACTGGGAAGGTGGTGGAGCTATCAGAGGCAGAGCCACACTGGAAAAGGTGAGACAGTGGGAGGCATGCTTTGAGGTTTTACAGTCCTGCCCACTTCTTGCTCACTCTCAGCTTCCTGACTGTGGATGCGGTGCCTTCCCTGCTGTTATATACTGTACCCTTTGAACTGTAAGCCTGAAGTAACTGCTTCCGGATATTTTAGTGTAACAACAAGTAAAGTAAGATATAAATAAGAGTGTACATTTTATCTTACTAGCTTTTAATTTGGCTAACTTATGTTAGAAAGTGTGTGAAGATGGAAGCTTTTTTAAAGATTGAAAAGACCAAATTTGTTGTTTTCTGTTCTGTCTGGACCCATAGAAGATAGATGCATTTGAGATCTAACTAATATCACCACTGATATTTTCTACCATAACATATGCAATATGAGACAATTGGGTGCTCCCAGATTCATTCATATGACTGGTAGTCTCTGTGCACCAATTTTGCACATAACTTTATTTGATGCCTGCATTTCTTTTTCCTTCTATTATATTTAGTGATTTATATATTATTATGTTTAGTAAATCAGAGTCCACTTTGAAACTTTTTTTACTCAGGTATTGGTGTCTGTGAAGACCAGTTTGTTTCTCTGTCCTCATCAGGGAATAGCCTTGGTCATCATTCTCTGAAGCCTGCATTTATTGATATATTATTTTTCTACGTGGATTTTATAAGATGGAGCCAGATCTTTTTTCTGTAGTTACAATTAAAGGAAAGTCTGGCAATTTTCTTCAACAATTCATCACTAGAAATACAGTGAGGAAGGAGCCCATTTTTGCTCACTCCATTGGTTGCTGTGACCTCTGTTTTCCTTCCAGAATTTGACTTATTAGTACCATTTAGAAGCACCAGGAAGCCTCACTCTGCATATTCATCAGGAAACACAGGCCGTCCATCCTCATAACCCAGCATAGAGCAGCTCTAGTTTGGATTAAGCTTGAGTGAGTTTAATGATTAGTCCCAGTAGCTTAGCTTCTGATTTATAGATAGATTATTATGGCTGCACTGCAGGGGATTGGCCTTCTTTTGATGTCTGCCTTCCTTAAGTGAAAACAAACACGAAGGTGATCCCAAAAAATAGAATGCGTGTAAGCATACTACTTTTAATTGCACCACCAAACAAAGTCCTTTCAGACTGAAATTTAGATTGCCAAGCACTTGGCTAACTTGCATTTATTTATCTCTGGAGACATGTAGGAAACCAGTTAAGAATGAACATGCAATCAATATAAAGCAATTTGGGGGCCCAGTAGATTGGATGAAATTATATTTGTCAGGAGGAGGCTGCTATTTAATTCATAGGCACAGATGCCCACCTTCATCTGTGACACCAAATTCGCTCGTAATAAGTGTTGTCTTCCCTGAGGCTCTTCTTGTTAGTTTGGTCTCTTTGCTCAAATTTCAAAGTTGTCATCCTCAATTCCAGCAAAACTGATGGTTCATGTGCCTCATTCAATAACGGTAAGGTGTGAGGGCAGGAGTTATGGCGGCAGCATCTAATGCTTCATCAAGTGTACCTGGAAGAAAGCATAAGAGTTTTATATAACTTTATAGCCATCAGATACATTAAATCTCATGAGGCTTGCTAAATTATTAAACAGTTATTGATTTTGTTGTGGTGAACATAGAGACATATTGATTTTCACCTTAGTCAATAGTTTCTAACAGCATAATAAATCTTGATGTTTACTGAAACATTCATTTTAATCTCAGTGTGTTGTATATATACATTTCAATGTACAGATATTTATTTTATGCTTCCTTTGAACATTGCCTCAAAGACTATTTCCCCTTGAAGGTTCTGTTAGTTTTGAGCTCATTTGTTCATCCTTTATCCCTTTGTTTGCTTGTTTTTCTAGCGACTCATTCTCATTTTTTTTTTCTTTTCTTGTTTGACAGTGTGTGTGGGGGGGAGATGCCAAGGCCCTGGAAGAAATCTATTTGGCTTTAATGAGCAAATTGGGGATCTGTCTTCCTGATGAACTCGTGATTAATTGCAAAGTGTGACTGTCTGTCTCCATCTATGTTAAGCTCCAGTGGAGAAGAAGCTTAAAGACTTTTCACTCTCCATCTCTACGCTGCTTCATTGTTTATATACCGGACCAGTACGCGATGAGGAGCCGTGTCTGGGAATCTGCCTCATTTAGTTGTAATCATTTTTAAATTATGTGGCAATATAACTGAACAGAAAGTGAAACTCATATTTTAAATGATAAATTACATATATAATTATAATATATAATTATATTATATATTATAATTATATATAACTATAATTATTGGGCATAAAAAAGAAACCCTACTACTGTCCCTTTTGCTAGTTTAAATTCCGCTAATAATATAAGTATCTTTTTGATAGACTCAGATTATTTCTGTGTAACTTACAATATCCGTTGTTTTCTGGTAACCATTTACTGACCTTGTGCTCTCTGCCTGTTTCTCCACTGTCCTCTTGACTTGCCTGTGCACTTGGCTTCTCTCCATGCCTTCAGTTCTTGCTTGTGGTCCATGTTTCTGTAAAATAGCTGGTGTTCCTCAAATTCTGTGTACTCTGTGGCCAACTGGGCAACAGAGAGGACACCTGTTCATCAGTGGAATTTTTCTCTTTAAGTAGAAAAATTCATTCTGTGTAGAAAGACACTTTGAGAATGACACATGAGAAAGGTGAAAACAAAGGCACAAATATAAAGTAGAGTATTTTACCATATCTTACCATATCTTACGTATATATGTGCACGAACTCCCACACATGGGTCTGAGGTGAAACAGAAAGCAATATTTTATTCTAAAGCAATTTGGTAGGGCTGAAGTTCTCAGGGGAATCGGGAGTCTGCCATTGACTTAATAATAACTTGGCATTTCAATTCCCAGAGCAAAATGTGGTCAAGGAAACAGAGCGATATTGTAAATATGACAAAAAATTAATTATTTTTTCATGAAAACAATTGTACGAAATGAGCAGCATTTCTCAACATCCCCTGTGGTATCAGGAGAAAAGTGTTAGGCAGATAGTGAAGAAGAGTGGCAGTAACCCAGAATATTTTTCAAAGATGGTAACTGTGATCACCATCTGGAAGAGCATCTCACTGAAGCATCATCCAGATTTGATGGGCCCATGGGCATGTCTGTAGTGGGTTGTTCTGATTATAGTAGCTGATGTGGGAAGTGCCGGCCAGCAAGTCAGTAGGACCATCCCTGTGTGTTAGGTCTTGAACTGTGTAAGTGTGGACAAGCTGAGCTGAGCAGCTGGCATGCTGCTCTTTCTTGGCTCTGGGTGTGACCAGCTGCTTCAAGTTCCTGCCTTGTCTTCCCCACAAGGGTGGACTGTGATGTAGAACTGTAAGCAGCATTGACTCAGTCTCCCTTCTTATGCTTTTGTCAGGGTGTTTTGTCATGGCAAAGAGAGGTGACCCTAGGTCAGTGACCTTCAGATGCTTACACAGGATCTATGACCCACCCAAGTGGATAAAAAACAATTCCCATCCCACTGATGCATATTTAAAGCTAAGAATTTAAAAATGAGGTTTTATATTCAAGTTGTTTTTGTTTGTGTACTTTGGGCCAGTATGAGTCTTTAAAAAGAATGTATCAACATGACTTCACAAACCCTCCATGGGAATAAAAGAAAAGTCATTCTGAACTTAACTATATGAATTTTTATGCATCTTATGTGGGCAAGATGGCTTTTATGTAAAGTTTTGACTTCTAATATAAAGAGGGATTATGTTTAAAATACTTCATATGGAAGGATAGTATTAGTCCTGCCAAATTTAGGAATAATTGGGAAATTTATAATTTCTCTTTTCATATTATGTAAAAATTTGGATTACAGAGTATATATGTACAACGTCCACTTTGTTGTTGCTGAATTTCTATGTGAATCAGGAGGAGATGCAGCTCTAAGAGGTGTCCCTGACTCTCCTGCAAGATCCCCACAAACTATTTCATTCACGGTTAGAGACTGAATTTAACTTAAACCTTCATGTACATAGGTGTCAGGTGGAAGGAGCAAGACATTTCTTGCTTTTCAAGCATCTGCTCATTGTTAAGAAATGTTAATTTTTTAACAATTAATCTCATGATTGATTTAATTGCCATTCCATTTTTTGATGGATTTAAATGCCATTCCATTAATTGCCATTCACGATGTCTCTATTGGCTCTCAGATAATTTTGTAAGAGATCAAGTTCAAGTTTGAGACACCCAAATATCAAACTGAATGTTCATACTTCATCCTTATCTCAACTCTTTTTTTCTGTGTATCTAATGTTCTTAGTTGTTATGCAAATATCCTAATTATATGATAATCTATGGTACCTTATATTCTCATTTATTAAAAAGAAGATTTTTGATTTGGGTAATGTCAATATAAGCCGGTGTGTAGTTTTATGACTGAAGCCATATTAATTCTGTATTTTATTGTGTGCTAAGCTACCTATGCAGCTCAGGCTGTCTTTGATCTCTTGATTCTCCTGCCTTTTTTATTTAGTGCTTGCATTGCAGGTACTCACCATCATGTCTGGCTGGTATAGGAACTTTAAGTTACGTGGAGGTGACCGGCTTCTACAATCATTTTGGTCTAGATATTTTTGCCTTGAGACTTCTAATAAGGGTGTCACTTGCCTTTTAATTTATAGATTATTTCTTTCATAAAGTATCTATATGATAAGAACTCAATATAGCAGAAAGTGCAGCAATTTATTATTGTATAAAACAGTGCCAGCAGTATGGCATGGTGGAAATAACCTAAGGCTAGATGTGAGGAGATTTGGGTTCCTCTGTATGATTCAGGCTAGATGTGTGATGTTATGGTTTGTTATAGAGTGTTTCCCCCTGAGACTCCTGGGTCAAAGGCTTAGTCTGAATCTCATGGGGCTGTGGAGAGGTCATTATAACAAGAAGGAACCAACACCATTAATGAATTAATCTGCTGACAGGTTCAGAATGCAAAGACATTGCTGAGATCCATTAGAAACTAGGAGATGAGCACTAGTGAGAGACATTAATGTTACCAAGGTCACATTTTTGAAGGGCAGACCTGGCTTTGATCTCTCCGCACCTTGCATTTTGGATGCCACGAAACAAGCAGCTTTTCTCTGTGGCCTCTCTTTAATGATGTTTTAGCCTTGTCACAGATCTGAAAACAATAAATCCAGCCTGCTGTGAACTAAAACTGTTGGGACCATGAGCCAAGCAAATCTTCTCCTTTTAGATTGGTTATGCTTGGTTATGCTATATGTTATATTGGTTATGCTTTTCTACAATGATGAAAAATTAATAACATGTTTGTAGGAATGATATTATTTATCTGGGTGTCATTGTCTACATAATCATTGAATGATGATTATGGAGATCCTGACGATGAATTGTGAAACAGAAACTAACACTTATTAAACACTTACATATGCCAGGTAGTGTTTCAGTGTTAATTGCTGTTGGAGCAGGGGCTGTTCTTCTCATTTTAAATGTATGGAAAACTGTACCCTAAGAAGTTTAATATGTTTACATCATGCAGTAAAGACAAGTTGGGATCATGCAGCCAGGTGTTACTGCTCTTGCTTTTCCTACTGATGATGGCTAAAGTTCCTTTAAAGTCTAGAGTTCTATCTTAGAGGAAGAACATTTGTGAAGAAATAGATGAAACGCAGTTCTGAAATGATAAGTTCCAGTTTGTTTGTAAGCCATTCAATAAAATATGATCATGCTTTATCAGATTGTGTATGAAAATTTTCTATCTATCAATCCATTCATGATTTATTTTAAATGTGTGCTCAAGAACAAATCTACCTTTGCTGCTCTCTATGGATGCGTAAGTGATGGCTGCTTACGGAAGTGGAAATTACAACCTATCGTAAGCCACCACTGAGAGATTTTCTAACTCGTTACTTCCTCTTCATTTGTTGTTGGTGTTATAATCTAAAATTATCTGAAGAGAAAGAGAAAAAAATGAAAAGAATTTCAGGAAGTATTAATTTCTTTGTTGTTGCTATGACAAAATACCTGACACACATAAAAACAAAACAACAAAACAAAACAAAACAAAACCCAAAAGGGAAAGAGGTTTACTTCTGCCATAGCAAGGAAATAATTGTGGCAGAGTTTGAGGTGGCCAGAGACATTTCATCACCAGTTGGAGAGTCCGGTATGAGGAAAGCTGGTGCTAAACTTCACTCCTCTTTTATTCAGTCCAAGACTGCAGCCTATACAATGGTATCACCCACCTTTAATGTCGGTCTTCTCAACTTGGTTAATCTAATCTAGGTAATACCTCACAGACACCCAGAGATTTGTTTCCCTGGTGACTACAAGTCCCATTAGGTTGTCAGTAAAGAGGAACCATCTCACAGGATTATCGATGCACTGAAGTCCTGATGGTACGTAAAACTATCATGTCACCTTAGAGTTGTCTTTTTTGAGAAACACTAGGTGCTGCATAGATTTGATCTTGTCCATTTTTATGTTGTATTTATTCCTGGTGTATTATTTACAGGTCTAACTTTGCTCATTCTCCATTGCAGGGTCTATCACCATGTAACTTGGTGCTCACTACTGTGTGAACTCTCCTTACACAAAGCCTTGCTGTATGTTGTATCACTGTATCTGTCTCTGCAGGACCTCATGAGTCACATATTTCCCTTTAAAGAGCTGCTGTGTTGTTGATATGTTCCATCCTGATCAATGGAGAATTCAGGTCCATGCAGAGAGGGTTGTTATAACAGCCAGCTTTGCTTATTGAGAACTTTGACTTTCTTCTTCTCATACTGTGGCTATGGACATGGTGAATTCACTTACTGCTGTAATAGTTTCCTGCCCATGTTGCTGGAGCCATTTGTACAGTTCTTAAACTGTGGGTTGCAACCCCTTTGAATTTGAGCAGCTGTTTCATAGGAGTCACTTAAGACTACCCCAAAACAGAGATATTTACTTTATGATTCATAGTAGTCGCAAAATTACAGCTATGAAGTAGAAACAAAAATAATTATATGTTTGGGGGTCACCACAAGATGAGAAATTGTGTAAAAAGGTCACAGCATTAGGAAAGTTGAGAACCACTGTATCTGGAAAGTTCTTGAAAGGGAGAGGATGAAACTTGATGGCTTATGCTCACACCTTAACCAAACTGTGAACGTCACTGCACATGGAGGTTGCTGTTAACAACTCGAAAACAAGCTGGGAAACTTGGGATTTTGAACTTGAGATGATTATCTGTATAAATGTACATGTTTTGATGACAGGAGAAATTAAATGGTTCAGAAAGCTGTGTTCGTTTGTCTAGGAAGAGAGTCCAGGACAAAAGTTCAAGTTGGCAGAGTGTCCTGAAGCTGTAAACATTTATGAAAATGTCCGGGCAGCACATTCAGATCTTGCTTCATAGCATTTTGAAACCATATCAGAAGAAAAGGCGTCCAAATTATTCTTTTAAAGCATAATTTATGGCAATAAACCCAATGGTTTATTCTTCCCACAGGAAGCAGGGAATAAGCACGAGGGACGCTAAGCAGGTGCTCACATGGAAAGAACTCAAGTCTGTCGGATAACAGAATGGACAAGTGGTCCAGGGTGTGTAGAGTTGTACTGGTTATTATGGTAAGCACTAGTTACCTGTAGGACTGTACATTTAACTTATTAAGATAATAGAAAATTAGAAAATTGTTTGCTTCCTCATGGCAGCCCCAGCCGTAGCGAACAACAGCTGCATATACTGGCTATAATCACACTGAAGAAGGAAGAGGAGGAATATTTGTTATTTCAGAAAGTCCTCTGGGGTGGATTTGTCTTGAGTGGTAACACTAATCACTAGAAAACGAATCATCTCTAATCAATTAGGAAGTAAGGAGTCACCTGGGTCACTGATGCACTGTGACAAGTCAGTGAGCAGACTCTCCCCATGGCAACAGCAAGGCAACTGCTATGGTTTGGACCCTAAACGTCCTTCACCCAGGCTCAGAGAGAAAGGTTTGGTTGGTCACCAGGCTGTGGTATTGCTGATGCTGTGGAACTTCTAAGGACAGAGTAGAAGAAAGCTGAGTCATTGGGCCATGTTCTTGTGGAAGCTGCTGTGACTTGAACCTCTGACTCCCTCTTTGCTTTCTGGTATCCTCTTCTTCTCCATGCTGTGTGGCAGAACCACAGGCCCAAAATGGCTTGGACAAACTTCAGTCTCTGAAACCATCAGCTGAAACCATCCTCCTGTAATGGTTTCTCCATTACAAAAGCTAATATAGCCTGGATGTGTTCTGGAGAATTAGCCCTGTGGCACAATTGCTAATCTTTTTGGAGGGGGTGTATGGTGGTGATGGATGTGTGACTTCTCTGTCTTTCACCTTCATGTGAAGTTCTCTTAACTCTAATATGAAGTTTAAAGATTTGATTGTCCCCTTTGTCTTCTGTATTTTTGTTTAATATGCTGCCACATTCTTTAGAGAGTCTAAATCTGACTATCGGTCTTGGGCTATATAGACCTCACCAGCAACCTCAGAGACATATGCCTTAGACTTCCTTCCTGCATAAAAGTGGCTTTGTAGATTTCCCTGTCTGCCTCTAGCTATGTGTCACTTTTAGGAAGAAACTCTCCCTGAGGACTTCTTTCTCTACAGATAAGGATGGCCAGAGTTGCCCTAAGGTATGAAATGGTTGTTTCAGAAACATATAAAAAAGACGTAGGAGAGATGGAAGGGGCTGCCACAAGTATACATTCAGGCAAAGAGCATGAGACGAGCTTAAGTTATAGAAGGAAAGATGTGAAATGGATTTCTGGAAACTTTGAATGGCATATAACCTTTTTTTTTAATTGCCAGGGGGAAGTTTTTAAAAATTCTTTTGATAATTTCATACATATGAATAATACATTTGTGGTTGTATTCAAAGTCCTCCCCCTTTACCCTTCTCATCCATGTCTTGTTTTCTGTTTCTCTGCCTGCCTGCCTGCCAGATCCCCACTCTCTGTCTGCTCTCTGCCTCCTCTTCCTCCTCTTTTTACATCTCTACCCTGAGTTTAATTACAGTTACTTGTGTGTCTTCGGTACGGAATTACTAACTGATATTCAGACAAGTACCAGTGGTTGTGCAACTTATTGTGCCCCTTCCCCTGGTGCCTCTTTCCCTGTCCAAAGCTCCTCAATGAAGATGATGCCTCTTGGAAGCCTTCCTAACCCATGATGGAGCATTGGGGCATTGATGTTTTAGTCAGAAGAACTGGATGCTTAGTGAACAGCTCTCGTCTAGTTGTTGGTGGCTGCCTTTCATGCAGACTGTGGTTAGCACTGAGCCTGGCACAGACTCTGGGCCTGGATTTCTGGCTTCTAGAACAGATTCCAGTTATTTTTAACCATTAATTTTGTGGTAATTCGCTATAGCAACCATAGAAAACTAATACAGACTTCATCTGGCATCCTCCGAGCCATTTTAAGAATGATTAAATAAGGCATTTTTGTAAAATACAAAGTCCAAGTTACTTAGAAGACTTTCCAAGGGCTTCTTGAAAGAGTTCCCTGGCTTCTGCCCCCCTTTCTCATACATGACTCTCTGGCATGCCCACTACTATCAAGATCAGAATTCTGTACTTCCTCATGTACTATCTGATCCAGCCCACGGTTTCTGAAAACGCAGCTGTTACCATCTGTAACGTTTTCAGAGGTGGGTCTATCACGTGTGAGAGGCAATTTAGAGGAAGGGATTTTCGGAAGGGATTTTCAGGTGAGTGGAAATTACATTCTCACTCTTTTGTCCTCGTCTGCATCTTAAGCAAATATCCATTATCACAGTTTTTTTTTTTTTAAATCCCCATCCATTCAGCAATTAAGCTAAATTAAATTCGTGCATTAGTAAGGAATATATTTGTATGTTTAAGAAATGCAAATGATACACAAGGTGTCTGTTGTGGTGGTTTGAGTGTGGAATGCTCCCTTTAGGTGCTTGTGGAATACCTAGTCTCCAGATGGTGGTTCTGTTTGGGAAGGTTGTGGAACCTTTAGGAAGTGGAGCCTTGTCGGAGAAAATGAGTTACTGGGCTGTGGTGTGGTGTGGGGTGTTGAGCTTTTATAGCCTGGGCCCACTCTCTGCTAGGTCTCTGTTTCCTGACGCAGGTGCAGTGTGGCAAGCCAGCTTTCCTCCATTGCTGGCAAGCCTTTTCTGCCGAGGTGAAATGTATCCCCTCAAACTATAAGCAGAATAAACCTTCTTCCTTTAAGTTACTTCTTGTCAGAGACTTTGTCACAGCAAAGGAAAAAAGCAACACAATGTTCATGGAAAGATCTTGTTTCCATTCCAAATCCGTTCTTTACAGGTACCTATTTATAAAAGACAAACAATGGTTTCATCATTTCTTTTTGAAAGCAGATGCATTTTCTTATACGAAGACAGCACACGTAGACTGTGTCTATACCTACCTATTTACCATCTATCATTTGATTGCAGTCATGAGATTCTGAGCTGAGGAATCAGTTACTCTATGCTTAGCCTCCTGACCAATCAGAACTCGGAGATAATAAATGGACAGCTGCTTAAAACTATTAAGTTCAGGATAATTATTCAGAAATAGGAAATTATAACAGTAATCACTCATTGGCAAAAATATAAATACATAACCGCATGAAATGTTTTTCCTTATAAGTGTCCATTTACGCTTATGAACTATATTTTGTCATTTAAAAAAATTAGATTTTCTTCAAGGAGTATGACCCCCTTGCTGTTGTAAGAATTTCATGTATTTCCCATTTTTCCTCATGGTATTTTTAATGCAAGGTTTATTAATCTTATGTGACTTAATCCAACAATTCTTTTCTTTTATCAGCTTCTCATTTCTGAGATCCCTTCTAAGTCAGTGACGAAATTCAGCTATCCTATGGTTTCCTTTATTTTTAAATCCTAAATCTCTTTAGAGATTTTCTTTGATATAATGTATGAATCCAAATATATCTTTTTTTACATGACTATTCAGTTATTCCTCCATTATATAATAAAATTTACATCGAATCCATGTATCCTCAAATGCAACCTCTATCGTTTAATAAATTACCATGCAAATTGGGATATATTTTTGGAATTTATCTTCTCTTAGTAATGTCTATATATATTACATATATATACATATATGTATATTCTAAACACTACACTGTTTCACTTTTTCAACAATTTATAATATACATATTTGTTTATGAGATCAATTTCAGAGATTTCCTATTTATTATTTTAGCAGGTTATTATTAATTTTAAAATTAGCTTATACATTTTTAGACCAATATTTCTTTTTTCATCTCTCTTATTAGGATTATTTATGAATTAATTTATGAAATTGCATAAGG
>NW_026592666.1:5632573-5658612 GCF_907164565.1 Psammomys obesus
TCTCTTATTAGGATTATTTATGAATTAATTTATGAAATTGCATAAGGAAAATTGGTGTCTTTACTGTACTTTTTGTGACTGGGAGCCAGTAAGCCTTCTCATTTAGTCTATGACTTGCAGTTGTTCATAAATAGACACCATTTTTCTCATTTGTTTTAAATGCTCCTTATTAGGTTTATTTCCAGATATTTTATGTCTTTCAGAGTTATTGGTATTATAAATAGGTCTTTTCATTAAGCTTCCATAGCAGTGTTATTTACACATGTAAGGAATATTGTTTTCTGCACATTTTATATATGTGTGTATTACCGTAAGATGGGCTTCTGAACCAGCAGTGAGGCCACAGTCAGGGTTTGCCCTAGTGCGATAATGGCTTGGTACAGAACCAAAATGTAAATATGGAAGCACAATCTGTAATTGTTCTTCATAATAAAGACTCTGAACAAAATGAAGCATGTTTAGTAATATGGCACCATTATTTATGTATATCTATCTACTCAAATTATGGAGACTTTGAAAGCTCAAAAATGTCATGGCTTACTTATGTACATAGCCTTAGAGTCAAGCAAGTGCCCAGAAAACAAAGGCCCTAAATATTTATTGAAGTATTACTGAATCTTCTGTGAGCTCCAGACTGTGTTTTGAGTGTTTATGTCACCATGGTTATGCAGCCCATAGTTTTCTTTTCTTTTTTTTTTTTTTTGATATTTTGATTTTGATATACATGTAAGTCCACTGTGTATATGCAATGCCTGAAGAGTTCAGAAGAAGGCATTTGTCCCATCAAACTTGAATTACATAAAGCTGCAAGCTGCCACATGGGTGCTGGGAATCAAGCCTGAATCCTCTGAAAAGGCTACAAGGTTTTAAACCACTGAACCATCCTGAAGCAGCCAACTTCAATATCCTACTTCCATTGCTGCATTATCACAGTACTGGTCTATGAAGGGTCTGTAAAATGGCAGGTACAACTTTCCAGAGCATGCTTGCATGTCTCAACCCCTGAACATGGTTAGTGCCTGGTGTTCTGCAGCAGCTTCCTGGGTCCAGGCGAGCTGAATCAATGCCTGCTTTGTAAAATTTTGACTGCAGTGTCAAAAGCTGCCTAGTTTCAGCTTGTGTTCTTCTAGAGGCAGGTGTTAATAATGCCAGGAAAGCAAGAAGACACGATAGTGGAGCAAATTCTATTTATAGGATTTTCAGAAAAAGTTAAATAAAGAATTGAGGGTTTGCTCTGTTTTCATAAATTTATAGCCTCTATCGCTCCGGAGAGAGTTTAGGTCCATTTAGAGGACTATATAATAAGTGGCAGAGTTGTAAACCATGGAAGAGGATGGGAAGAAACAGGGAACAGAGCAAAGCCGGGGTTGGTGGCATACTGCCCACACTGAGGAGGCCCTAGTGTAGGCCCTCATCTATCATAAGACATATTGTTCATTATTATACTTTACAGTACAAGAGTTTTAAAAGTTCTAACAATGGCACACATATATATTTCATGCTCATTCTGTCACAAGAATCTACTTAAGCTTTAATATATTCTTTGTAAGATCCCAAGAAGACTGGTAGTGGTGCTATTCAGCTTTATAGGACAGTTATTGCTAACACTGAGACATGAAGGCAGATGACTCAGAGGAGTCCTTTAAAGACAACATGGTGCCATGGATAAGGAGCCTTCTTGGGACCTAGACAGTGGGTACTGTAATGGATCTCACATGCCTTATCTTTTGTATCTCAAAGGATCTGATAGCCCCATGCTGAGCTCAGAATGATTCTACAAGGTCAATACCACAGAGCTATGGTGGCATAGCATCATTTAAGGTGGGTCTTAGAGGAGAATATAAAATATGCAAACCTTTAGAAAATTAAAAAACAAACAAAAATGTTTTATCTTCTGATAGCAAATGGCGACTTGGGAATAATTTCTAACTTTGAATTAGAAGGCATGGCCAAGGTGCTGATTCTAAGGCAGGGAGCTTTTGACACAGAAGAATAACTACTAACTTCCTTATCTTCTAATGATAGTTCTAAATGGATGAACTAAGGTACATCGGTCAGCTTATGCTGCGCTGTGCTCTGGAAAGAAGTAAGCCCCTGAACTGTATTGACTTCATATCTCTCGCAAATGCTTCTTCATCTTCATTTAAAGGCTGTCATTTCTGACAGCTGTTCTCCATTATATAGTCCTGGCCTGGGCAAGAGACTTCCAAGGTCAGTAGGGGGAAAAAAAAAGAACATTTTTTTGATAGTGGAAACCCACTCTTACATTTCTCAAATGGGAATGGAGAATGGACGTGTAGTTCCTGCTCATGTTCTATGGCTAGGAATCAGTCATATAAATGCTTACCAAGAAGTGACCATCTCTGTCTTGCAGAGAATATGCTCTTTATGTTTCTACTGGAGATTTATTTCCATCTATGTTTTCTCTTTTCTTTTTATTCCTTCAGATGTAGTTCCTGAAACTATATCTTCCTGGAACGAAGTTACCTGTTTGCAGGCAGGTTAGTCTTCACAGGGGAGTCTTCTCTGAGAGTGAGTGATGGGGTGGAACAGAAGGGAAGCACAGAGAAGCCACAGCCTCTTGACCATTACTTCTCACTGATATGCTGCTAGCCGTCCCCTTGTCTTTCACAGCCCAGACATAGTTGGAAGTTGTAAATGAGAAAGAAACTAAGGGATAGAGAAATAACCCATTTTACTGCTCCTAGGGGATGTCTGCACTTTCTCCTTTATTGCCCTTCTCCCTTTATTTAGCAAAATCATGTTAGAAAACTGTGAGTCCATCATGAGTAGACTTTGGGTTCCTAGAAATGCAAACTGTAATAGCATTTATACTTCAAGGTCCACTGATGAACACCAGAGACTGTAAGGTGATGAAAGAGTGTGTAATGAGTAAATAAAAGGGAGAGTGAACATCAGGATGAGTACTTCAAGGTCTGCATAAATTAGAGAGCTCAGGTTTCCACTCCTGTAAGGAGAAGAGGTTCCTAAATGTACAGGGTGGATTTCTCAGGGCAGGACCTAGTTCTATGGTTGTAATTTGAAATCTCCCCAAAGGCCATGTGTTGTTCAGGGCTTGGTTGGCAGCCTATGGATGTTATTGGTGATTGATGCAATGTGGTGGGATCTAATTGAAGGAATAGCTCATTGATGTAATGGATGGGTATCTTGTACCCTGACCTGCTTTCCTTCTCTCCTTGTTCACTTTCAGCTCGATGTGTTGAACAGCTTTTTTTTTTTTCCAACCACTCCTTCCTGCTATGATATTCTGCTTCATCACAGGCCCAGAAACAATGGACCTGTTGTCATGGAACCCCTGAAGCCACAAATCCAAGTAAATTTTGCATTTCTTAAGTTTTTTTTTTCCTCAGGTGTTTTGTCACAGACATAGACACAGACATAGCTGACTAACATGGAAGGTTAGCAAACAAACAAATAAATGTAAAAGAGGGGATGCAGACAATAGAATTCTCACCACTCTGTCTTTAGCACCCTCTATCCTCTCCCACTCCTTCCCTAAGCATTGACTCTCTATGTCATACCTTGTGATACAAATTCTGATCCTATTCTTCATAGCCCTTTCTTTTCTTTTTAAAATTTTATTTATTTTACTTCCCAACTGTGGTGGTTTCTCCTTCCTCTTCTCCTCCCAATCACTCCCCTCCACCTCCTTCCCCCATCCACTCCTCCTTCATTCCTCTTCAGAAAAGGGCTTGCTTCAGTGGGTATCAACCATGGCATATCAAGTTGCAGTAAGACTAGCACCTCCTCTTCTATTAAGGCAGGACAAGACAACCCAGCAGGGGAAAATGGTCCCAAAGGTAGGCAACAGAGTCAGAGACAGCCCCTGCTCCCATTGTTAGGAGTCTCACAAGAAGACCAACTGTAACATATGTATAGAGGGCCTAGGTCAGTCCCATGCAGGCTCCCTGGTTGGTGGTTCAGTCTCTGTGAGCCCCTATGGACTCAGGTTGGTTGATTCTGTAGGTTTTCTTGTGGTGTTCTTGGCTCCTACAATCCTTCCTCCCCCTCTTCCATGGTATGAAGTTCTCCAAGTTTCACCCAATGTTTGTCTGTGGGTCTCTGCATCTGTTTCCATCAGTTTCTCGGTGAAGCCCCCCTGATGACAATTGGGCTAGCCATCAGTAGATGAGCATAGCAGAATATCATTAGGAATAATTTCATTGACTTTTTTTTCCCAGTCATATTTTTTCTATCTTAAGTCTCTGGGCTTTGCAGCTTTTTCTTAGCTACTTTCTTTAGCCCCCTGGTGTCAGCACACAGAGTGGAGGTATAAAATGTTCGAAGTTTGGGTAGGTGGCTGCAGGAGGTATGTCTGTGTAGCTGGCACCCCAAACTAGGATTAGCTTACAATTCTGTGTTTGCATGGAAATATAATAGATTTGGAAAATGCTGTGCTTCTATGTGCTTAGTACATGTTAGGTGGTTCATATGTCAACACAATTTTGTAGTGTAGTCTGGAGGCTTAATCCTCTTCTAACATTATTTACATAGAAGGAATGATGCAGGGCATGATTAAGTCTCAGATCAGATATTGACATAAACCATCATTGAGACTCTTTCTAACCCAGAGCTTTTACAATCTTGTTGGAGTATTTGCTCTAAATTTTAAACAGGTGACTCCAAAATGATATCTTTAAGCAAGGAATTGTGTGTGATGTGACACTGACTCCTTTCATCTCTCTTCATTCTGGAAAATTTTGCCTCTAATTTATCCTACCATCTTCCCCACTCTTACTGCATATTAACACACGGGTCCTGCAATATCACATCGCGCTTTTTTTTTTCCATTATAAGTAGCTAATGAGTCTTCATTTCTTATTTCACGAGGCTAAATAAATATAGATAACTCCAACAGCGCAGAATGTTCTTCTGAATAGATGACAAAGGAATGTTTTATTAATTTGCTTTTAAATCATTGCAATCATGTCCACTCAAGTGTCTTATTTTTTTCTCCCAATAAAATGAGAAATGATTGTTAATTTTTTTTATATCTCCCGTAAATAACCGCAACATCCTAATGGTTTTTCTAGTTCTGTACAGCCAGACTCAATCTCAAACAGAAATCATCAGTGACATGCAAAGATTATGCAGGTTTCCCACTGTACTTTGTCAAGAAGCGCACTTTCGTGAAGACATTTTACATTCGCGTTTGGTTGCTCTTGTGCTTGCTGCCACACATTTTGGTTCTAAAAAGAGAGAGAGAGAGAGAGAGAGAGAGAAATAAAGTCAGCTTGTATTCCACTTGGGCCTAATAGTATCAGACAGGATGAGGCTTGCGTAAGCCATTCCAGTCACCTCTTGCTCCCTCTCAGGCACAGAAGAATTCATCTTGCAGTTTCATCCACTCAAGGGCACAAGGTTCCAAGTCTCCTTTGTAACTAGTAGCTAATTTTAATATATGACAACACTTTCTGTCATGATGTTTTCTCTTACAAACAATGGACCTGAGCTGCCTCTTGTCTGTTTTTTTTTTTTTTCTTTCGTAAAACCTCAAGGAACAAGGTGAACAATCAGTTACAGTTCTTTAAAAAAAATCATCATCCTTTTATGAA
The DNA here is from genome assembly GCF_907164565.1 of Psammomys obesus. Classification (NCBI taxonomy): domain Eukaryota; kingdom Metazoa; phylum Chordata; class Mammalia; order Rodentia; family Muridae; genus Psammomys; species Psammomys obesus. Next base: position 5,638,150 of record NW_026592666.1, read on the forward strand.
ACTCACCAAGATAAGGGTGACTTTTGTTCATTTTGTTTGCAGGCAGCACCTTTAAAAGGATCCTCTGTCACTTCATCAACTTTTCAACCAGGGCCAAGTTTATTACTTCACATATTTAGAAAAATATACTTTGCAAAGAGATAAATGTAAAATAACACCAATTTTAAAGCTAGAGTCTTCAAGGGGACCTAGGGTGTGAGTTGAGGAAAAGGCCATTTGTGGAGATTATTAATGGCTGTGATTATAAAGAAGGTGAGTAATTGGCTCAGGGCACAGGCAAATAAAAAGGAAAAGGGACCAAAGGGGCAACTGTGTAATTAAATTTATCTCAAGATTAATGTCACTCAGAAGGGACATATACTAACAGTGGATTTTGTATGAAAATGAAGGCCACTTGGACTCTGTGCGGAAAGAGAAGTGTGTGAGGCAAAAGCCATACAGCTTGCAGCCTATGGGTTAAAGACTGATCTCTGGGAAGAGGAAAGAGAAGCAGGTGCAAGGGGCTCCCAAGAATCCTCATAATGCGCTGTATTTATGACACTGTGCAAGGGTAGTGCAGTTATTAGTAAGTAAAAGGGATGGGGGTAATGTCTATAATCAATCAGAGGTTGGTTTTTGTGTAAGTTCTCCTGGGACATTGTTAGAAAGAATACCCAGCTAAGGCTAGCCACTGGTTCACTGGGGGACCGTTAATGCCTCACAGAGGGGTAGGCATTCTATTCCTGTACCCAGAGAAATTACGTTTACCAGAAAAGCAAGGAGAAATGACTGAAAGAACCATGTTTTTTTTTTTTCTTGTGTGTTCTGCTCTCAAAATCCAATAAGTCTCTGAGGCAAACCACATTTAACTGCAAATAACTGAGGAGAAGCTAATAGATGATGCAGGATTCATGTGTCAGAGGTGTTGATGACAATATGTCTCACCAAAGGCTTAAGTAGGCTCCTACTGATATATTAAATACATTTCAAAAAGTCTGAAAACAAGAATAACTCTGACTTAGATGTTACTTGTAGGTATATATAGCTCATTTGGAAGTATATTAAGAAATACTTAAAGTATAATTTTTTTCCTCCCTGGACTTGCAGCCTCAGTGTTTAATATGTTTTAATACTTTATGCTGGTGATTTTAGAGTTGTATTTTCTTTTTCTTTTTTAAAGTTTATTTATTTATTATGTATACAATGTTCTGTCTGCATTTGTGCCTGAACACCTGAAGAGGGCATCAGATCTTATTATATATGATTGTGTGCCACCATGTGGTTGCTGGGAGTTGAACTCACGACCTTTTGTGCTCTTAACCTCTGAGCCATTTTTGCAGCTAGAGTTGTATTTTCATGTAAAATTAAAGTTTTTGTCTTAGTTCGGGTTTCTATTGCTGTGAAGAGACACCATGACCACAGCAACTGACATAAAGGAAAATATTTGCTTGGAGCTGGCTTATAGTTCAGAGGTTTAATTGGCTGTCATCATGGTGGGATGCAGGGTGATGAGCAGGTAGTCACAAAGCTGGAGAGTAGCTGAGAGCTACCTCCGGTCCAGCAGGCAGCAGGGACATAGAGGGGCGACACTGGGCCTGGCTTGAGCACTTGAAAACTCAAAGCCCACCCTCTGTGATCCACTTCCTCCAGCAAGGCCACACCTACTCCAGCAAAGCCACAGTACCACTCCCTGTGAGCCCATGGAGGTCATTTTCATTCAAACCACCACAGTTCTGTGTCCTGTAGAAGGTAATTGAGGCTAACCTCCTTTTGTGAAAATATTTTGTTTACTGAGTGACTATGTGCATGTGAGTATGGGTGCCTGAGGAGACCGGGACAGGGTATCAGATACCCTGGGGCTGAAGTTATAGAAAATTGGGAGCTTCTGGATGTTGGTGCAGGGAAATAATGAGCTTAGGTCCTCTGCAAAAGCAGCAAGTGCTCTTAAGTTTTGAGTCATCTTTCCAGCAAGAGGTTACATTTATAAATGTTTTCTTTGCATGAGGCAAGTCTATTTGGGTTCATTCCACACAACTGAAGAAGCCTGAGCGTTTTTTGTTTGTTTGTTTGTTTGTTTTTTGTTTTTTACTGTTGGAGTTCCCATAGCTTCTGTTCCCTTAATAGTGTCACACATGCAATAATATGGGATGATTTCACCAGCTCAGCGGCTTGGATCAGGTCATGGTGCTGGGAGAACTGACTGGCCAGTGAGAGCACACAATGTGCTGTGTTTTCTCTGACTAGCAGAGGCAGAAAAGAACCCGTTTTCCTTATGAAAGCTGACTGAGTGGGATCAGTACATATAATCAAAACTTAAGGCAAAGTCCCAGGAGTGAAAGAGAAAGACAGGGTCCTTAACCTTAGTGAAGTTAGGTTAGTCAGGGCTCACTGTGAAGACAAATTACACCAAATAAAACCATCTGGAAAAAACAAAACAAAAAACAAAATACAAAACAAAACAAAACAAAACAAAAAACAGCTTCTAGAAAGTACCCCTTTTCCTCCTTTTTGGGGATTTTGTAATTGAGAGGCATCAGTGTGTACGTAACTGCTGTGTTATCGGGCGCATGGGCACATGCCCCTCCCTTTCCTTTCCCACATAAACATCAGCAGGTGTGTGAAGAGACACAGACGACAACTCAGCATCCTTTTTCTGTCAGGTTCCAGCATCCTCATTGAAGGTTATTTGCAAGAGAAGTCTCTGCTAAGTTGACTACCTTGTCTTTCCAACAGGGGTCCAGGTGGAGTGGAGATGCATTGACAAATGGCCAGGCTTAGAACAATGCTGTTGTATGTGTGTGTGTGTGTGTGTGTGTGTGTAAGAGTTTCATTTGTTTAGCATAATGCATTAGAGGGCTTGATACTATTTTTGTGCATAATCCTCGTTTCAGATTTTATGTTTTCCATGCACATTCTCACTGTTCCTTTCCATGTGTGAATGCAATCCCATCACACACACACACACACACACACACACACACACACACACACACACAACCAACTATGAGGTTGCACTTAGTAATGAATTAAGTTCACTCATTCCATGCACTATTCTTTACTGTGAAATATTACATTGTACCTGATAGAATTGTACAATGCTGTTAATTAAAAAAATACAAAAATAAACTACTTCTTTGAAAAGCCTGTGTGTTGCGGATGGTGAACCAGAAGGATGAGGACAGGGTCCTGGCTAATGTAGCTGAGCTACATTGCACCTGGAGGCTCTATGTCTGGATTGTTTGGGGAGATCACAGCCTATGCTCATTAATCAGATTTGCAGTTACTTGCCAGGAAATTGCCCACACATTGGATAGGACAAGCAAGCGGCTCTGACCACAGCATGGCAAAATGGCTGTAATTAATGACACATTACATTTTGAGTAATGTAAAGAGAGTGGGTGAGACATTCTTGAGTAATGTAAAGAGAGTGGATGAGCCTATATAGAGACTCTTAAACCCACTGTATTTTTTGTTTCACAGTACTGCTGTGGTGCTGTATTATTCTAGGTGTCAAGATGGTACTCACTGGAAGTGGGAGAAAAGGAGAAAAAGCCTTTTGCACGTGTCAAGGTAGGCTTCAACAGGAGAGGAAAAGTACAGGTGATCTCCCTCCCCCCAAATGAGTCTGTCTGCTTTCATCAAGGAAGAAAGACCTGTCCGCAGGTACTTCTAGCTGCTATAGTGATCTGACTTGACCGTTCTGCAAGCATTACAAGAGAGACTGAGCAGGAGGTATGGGAACAGAATGGGAAGTTTCTTAATTCCTGTGACCTGATCACTCTGGTGGATGGCTGAGCAATGGACCGTCTTGTGCCCTGTCTATGTACAGAGCACCCCCAGCGTTTGATGGCCCAGCTTCTAATTGATGTGGGAAAATGATACAGTGGTGGCAGAAGCTCTATCTTCAAACGTTGACTTCTGAGCTTTTCCTGCCATGTGCAGTTGTTATAGGGTCCTCTTAGAGCCAACAGGACTGAAACACCAAGCCAATAGAGAAGACGGAAATTTATGGTAATCAAGCTGCTACTGGTCAGTCAGGGACACAGAACAGATTTGGAAGCTGAATTACAGGGGCTTCTAAGTCTGACAACCATAAGCATTTTTGCCAAGTTACAGTTACATTCTACCAGTTAGGATTCACAGATAGGGGACTCCCCTAGGGGAATTTCCCTACTTGGTACATTTCTCCTATTGGTTGGGTTATTCAACTGTGGCAGGGCAACTTGCCTAGCATCCATGTCTCGGCTTGCCAACCAGCATGTCAGTTACCCACATATGTGTTTCTCTCTGCCAAGAAGGATTAAATTCTTGGGAACTTAAATTTTATTTGACCCTTATTCAAGATGGCTTCAGTTTGGTTCCTTCTTAAACAGTGTGATACTTGTGAGGGTGGGTAGTGAGGGTGAGCTTCTGCTCCTAGTGCACCAGCCATGTGACCATAGGCAAAAGAAGCCAGCACTATTGAGGTGGCTTCAGTCTTGAAGAGGTTTTGCTGTTTTTCAGCCACCTGATGCTGTAACGATGATGTGCTATGCTTTAACCTACAGTAACCATATGCTGATAGCACAGAGACTTAATAAGTAAAACACATTTTGTGTAGTTCTCAGTAATGTACATGAGGTCATCAACATTTGCATGTTCTCTGAGTTCGGTAATTTGCCCAACCGCAGGCTCGTGTAAGTGCTCTGCACATGAGCTGGACTGGGCTGTGATGCCTGTTAGCTTAGGTTTAGTCTGTGAACAAAATGTGGACCTGCTAATTACCATGGCTTGACCGGTCTGCAGTGGACACTTGCATCATGCCCGGTCAGTGTGCAGCATGCCTGTGACATTTGATGGTTGAACTTCCTGTAGCTCACAGAAGGATGCGTGAGCAGTGCAGATCTACCCTCTGACTTTCTGCTGGTCGCAGCAGCTCCCTGCCCTGCCAGTGTAAACTGAGTATCTTGCAGTTGCTACAGCTGTTGCAGGAGAAGGAGCTGGCCACCTTGGCCTCTCCATCCCACTGTATTGACACCCCCCCCAACATATCTTGACAATATTTCTTGGGCATTAACACTTGAGGACTTCCCTGATGCCACTATGTCAAGAGATAAGACTGCCATTTGGCCCTCCCAGGCACTACCTAGAAGTTTGCGGGAGACGACTAACCCATGACTTTGACTGATGACTTATCTCTCCTTTCTATGGTAGCACTGTCTTGGGGGCTGAGAATTGTAGGTCCACTCTGGGTACAACTGAGAGATCAGTAGACACACCCGTGGTAGCTGCCGAGCAAGAGGCAGCTTGACCATGTCCCAGTGTTAACTATATTTCTTTTCTATTGTTCATGCTTTATTTCTTCCGGTCTTCTTCGGACTATTCTTCCTTGACAAAAGAGCAGCGCAGGAACTCTTGCCTTGGGCTGTGTTTAATAGAGTCTGACTCTGTGTTTGATGCTTGGCTGCTGAAATCTTTTAGCTCTCATACATTCTGTATATGAGAAGGAACCCACAGTCCACTCCCGTTCTCTGCCCGCCACAGGAACCACAAGCTGGTCTTTTCTGTTTCTCATCAGCCATTTTCTCCAGGATGTAATTCATTCTCCCCAGAAGGCCTCGTTTTGTGAGCGGTAAACACTTAACTCCCTTCTTGATGTGTATGTGTGCATGCTGCCAGAAGTCTCTGCATTAGAACCAAATTTTGGATGGCATCCATTCTACTATTACAGAGTGACTGCAGAACCATGGCACCAGATAGTGTCTGTTCTTTGGGACTGGGTCTGTTCTCACCGCGGGAAGTAATGAGCACCCATTCAATGAAGATGGAGTGGGAAGAATGGACACTGCCTATGGGCAAGGCCACAGTGTACATAGCAGGTGGCCCAAACCCTGGAGATAACATTTAGATCTTGTCTATACTGATCCCTAAAGGCCATAGGGGAAAAGATGCTTTAGGGATTTCATGGGTGGATTGAAAGATGGGGGTGGGAGGGATTGTCTGTCCAGTCAATCTCTGAATAGAAGCAAAAAGCCTTAGGACTGGCCTCTGCCTCTTTGTCTTAGGACAAAGAATGCCTAGGCGTTGTTCGTGAGCTATCTGTTGCATGGGGCTCTTCTAGCATCTTGTCCAAAAGGGTTGCATAGGCAGGCAACAAGATCTCAATAGAGAGAGCTTTAGGTAGGATGTTTCCCTGGAGCTGGAAAGAGCTAGGATAAGGTTTACTCACTAAGTTAGTCACTTTGGGCTACCATCACAGTCTGGGTGGCTTAAACAACATAAATTTATGTTCTACCACTCCTGGAGGATGAGAACTCAGAGCAGGGTACTAGTGAGATTGTCATTTTGACCAGCAGAAGGGACCTGCTTTCTCATGGCCATTCTTTGCCATGTGTATAAGGAGGGAGAGGTGTTGGTGTCTTTATATAAGGACAGGGATCACATCCTGCCACCATGACCACAGCTAACACTCACAATCTCCCAAAGGTCCATCTCTAAATAACATAATATTGAGGGTTAGGACTTCCATCAAGGGTTTCTGGGGTGACAAAATTTAGTCCATAGCACCCAGCCTGAAAAAACACAGGCAGAGTATGTCCCCAGAATTAACACAGATACCCAGGATAGGGCTTGCTGGCTGGGATTTCCTAGCTCTATAACCTCCTGGAATCTCAGAGTTGGAGGGGCTCAGAAACTGAAGCTAGTGAGGTGGACTAGCTTCCCCCGAGAAATCGGCTTTCTACTGGATCCTGGTCCTGCTAGGCTGAAGTTCTAAGCAGCAAATAACAGAATTTGATATGACCAGAAAACATTGAGATACTGGACTTTTGTCCTAGAGGAGAGGAAAAAATAGCTTCTCTGAATAAATTTTAAGAGACAGTGAGAATGAACTGTAAAGTTAAAGGGTGTAAGATACGCTCATTTAACCTAACCATTAGGTTTATTTTTCTATATCCAGTATTTCTATATCCACTATAATCCAGTATTAAGTGGAAATTTTAAATTTTCCAGAGTATTTTTTGATGATTAAATTAATGAGAGATCCCAGGACACAATCCAGACTTGAGAGTTTTCATGGCTGGTTTTCTCTGGGCAAATATTTGGATTTAAAAGGTTGGAGGATGATGTAATGCTTAACGTGGCCGCTTGGTGGCAGCCAACCACGACCGCTGAGAAGTACTGCTTGGAAGCCCAGAGGTTTTATGTGAGAAGCATTTTTTATTCAATTTCCCAGGGCAGAGCTTATTCCTGTTATGGGTGGAAGATCTGTTTTCCCCAATATTTTATGTTTTCTGACTGAGCCCTCATTGTTTCCATGAGGCCAGCTTGTTTTCTGAATACTATATACTCCAGCTTTCTTTATATTAAAGAATTTAGGACTCTCTGTTGGTGTGGCCCCTCATTTCATTTCTTCACCTCTTATTTTCTTCTTTCCCTTCTCTTGTTTTATTCAAAAAGTGACATATGGGAGGCTGAATAGCTGTCATTGCTTCTCCATAGTTAAGTTTTTGCAGTAATGCAGATTTCCTGAAATTTCTTCCACACATCAGATGCATGCTTCTTAGTTGACTCCAGATCTAATCAAGCTGGTAATCAATACCAACCACCACAACTCCATCGCTTGTCAACCTGACACCCATCTCTCCTCAGGTCACACTTAATGTCCAAATGGAGAAAATTAAGGCCTTGATTTCACCTACCGTGATATAACTGCCCAATGCACAACTGAAAATGAACAAATTTCCCTGAAGATGATGACAAAGTCCCTGCAGGGATGTTCACACTTTGGGTATTGCATAATTTAAATATAATATTGTGTATTTAGCAACATTTGACTGCTGCTATTATCTCGATTGTTATCATACTGAATGATAAAGAAATGGAGGAAGCAAAATGGCCATATGGATCAATGCTGAGTAAAAATAATTGATGGTCTCTTCCCTGGGTAAGGGAACAAAGGTTGAAAACAGATGAACCTGTAACGTGACCTTCTCAGTCCAGCCCTGGAGAAAAGTGCATGTCTTGCCCAATGAGTGCAATGTGAAGTTCACAACCAGGGAATTTAGGGCACCAGTAAGTCATATGCAGGAAGTGCGCCTAGGATACTTTGCTCTCGATGAGAAGATGCTTATTCCAGTTCCTTCCCTGCTTTCTCCACTTGCCTATCTCTCCTTTCCTGATGATTTCGATTTCCATGCCTCACTCTTCTGTTCTTTTCTCCTTTGAAATATTTCATTTAAATTCACTTTTTGGGGTTTGGATACAGTGCTCTACACTACAGATTTGTGGACTGATAGTGAGTGAGGGAGCCCATGAGAGAAGAGCTCTTGTGGAAGATAGCTAGGTGAAGGGGCTTATCTCCAGAGAATGGGTCAGCTCTGGCAAGCAAAGGGGAGTTGTCTTGAAGCAAGCTCTTTGGTATGTGACAGGTTCCCTTGCCTGCTTTCCCTCCATGCTGTGCTGTGGCTAAGGGCCACTGCTTTAGTAGGCTGATGTCCTGCTGTTTGAACCTTCAGGTCATCAGGCTATGAGCCTAACAAACCTCTTTATTTTATCACCTAGCCTCCAGTATTTTGTAACAGCAACACAGAATGCACCACAGCCTGGCTTGTGATGAATGGTGCAACTCCAGTTTCTGCTATCAGTGTTTCCCAGAGAGCTCACAAAGGGTCAACATGGATTTTGGTGAAAGAATCCACCTGGATTAGTTGATAAACTGCTAGGACTTGGAGCTATTTTTGCTTTCTTTTGCTCCATGCTCTTGTATTTTTAACATCACAGAATTTATAGTGTCACTTTGGGTGATGTGGCTTAACTATCTTTTCCTTCCTAATTTAAAAAAAAAAAGTATCTTTTTTGTATAATAATGGGTTGCTCTGTAGAGTTAAAGCTTGTAAAGTGAATCATAAGCAATTTGTAAATCCTAGAATTATAGGAACTATTATTATGGGATGGAGATGAATTTATATAGGGAGACCCACCACAGAGCTAGAACTTAGGCAGCAGCGGGTGTAATTATACTGAGGTTACTCGCTGAGTGAAGCCAGTGTTTCCTGGGATTTATGGTACAATTTGCACTGTACTCGGGCTGTCTTTGTGGAATAGTAAGCGAAAAGTAAGGAGTGGGTGTTCATGCTGGGCAGCGAGGTGACAGAATATGGCAGCCCCCTTTGTCTCTCTGAATGGCCCTTCCCTGAGTGACATGAGCCATGTTTATATAACCTAATAGCAGGAATAAAGACTGCTGTCGAATGCTGCCACAGCACTTACTAGGTGGGAGCTGGCCATCAGCAGCTCTCACGTGTTAATCTCTCAAGGTCGGTATTGCTCTGATGCCAGGTGCTGTCTGCTTCCATCTCCGGCGGAGCCACATGAGATCATGAAGCAACACGCCAGATTCCAGGGATCGCTAAGCAGAGAAGCCGAGGGAGGAATCTGGCATCCTTTCCCCACACTACAAATAACTTTAATTTCCAAGTCACAGTTGCACTTTTGGAATTCCCAACATATCTGGTTGTTGTTTTTGTTTTTTGTTTTTTTTCACTGCAATGTTATTAAGAAAGCAACTAGGAGGGTTTTTTTTTCTTCCTCTTCCTTTGAAAAGGAGAGCAAAAGCAGTGAAGCTGCACACACAGGGACACTCCAAATCCTAAGTGTCTATAGTTTGATGAGTGAAGAAATCGATTTGTTTGAAGGCACTGCCATCCGCTGTCTATTCAACAGGAGTAGGAAGGATAGCTTATAAAGACAGAGAAATTAGATTTCCACCTTCCACTGTTTCAAGTTCGCTCAGTGCCAACTGGTTAAGCACCTGCAGCAGTCTAGGCCTTGTGTTGTTACTGGTTTGGCATATTTGTCCTCCAGATTTTAAAGCTTCATGGTGACAGGGTCTCTGATAGAAACACACATGAGTGTAAAGGTGTCCTGAGGAGATGTCTGGTTAGTATGTGAAAAGGTGGATCTGGGTTTGGCAGGTTAAACAGAAAATACGAATACAACCAGTCTCCAGCTGAGAACAAAGAAGGCAGTTTTGAAGGGAAAGAAGAGGCGAACTGCGTGAGCATCCTTACTGTATTGGAGTAGAGCACAGAGCTAGGATTCCTCTCTCGGAACTTCCACGGCTCAGTAGGTATGGAATCTTGGCAGACACCCGGAAGCGGAAGCTTCGTCATGCAACCAAGCAGAAGTGCTGGTCTTAGTCTGTGAACACACGGAGTTAGAAGGTTACCTGCTTCTCCAGTAATGGCTTCTAACTCTCTCGGTCCTGACAGTAGCAAGTTCCCCTTTCATTTGTCATTTTGATCACTGCTTCTTATGGGGAGGGAACTTAGACACCTTTCTTGTTCAAAATGGAAAAGGGGTTAAAGCCAAGCATTTTCTTCCTGAAGAGAGTCTTTATTTTGCCATGCTTTTTGGGCTGCATGGGTTTATGTTGACTGTTGTCTATATAAAACTCAGGACTTTAGTTTCCATCCGTCCACATTTCTAAAGATGGAGGGCTGTTGCTGATCAGTGCCTACGTTTGTATGCCCTGGCTTGCTTTTCAGGATGGGTCTTTGGAGTCACCTGCCTTGGGACAGGTAAAAGGAGCTTGGTTGATAATGAGACAACAATCCTAATTAGCCCAGCCTGCAGTGGTAATTATTTCAGTCCACAGAGCAGGTTACCTTTGCTCTTATTGGAGGACCTGGCAGATGGTAGGTTCTGAGAGAGTCTAGAGTGATTGTCTTTGGAACCTCAAGTTTGTTGAAAGTGAAGAGTTACTTTCAGTGTGTTGGTTTTGGTGCTTCATAGCTGACCTTCAGGGCTCATTTGGAAAAGTGGCAGAAGGTGCTATAGATGGAGGGTGGTTCCCTCTCTCACTGCCTACTTCATAGACTCGCTTGACTATTTGATATTCTCCTGTTCAAAGCCCTACCACTTTGTCCTCTGAATATTTTCCCTAAGTGTTTCTCTCTAACTTCCTCTGTTCTTTTGTCACTCCTGGAATCTGTGGCTATTTCTTTCTCTCCCAGATGTCCCTTCCTTTAGTCATTGTTGGATCTGGCTGTTTTGTGAGACACAGAGAAAGACCCTATGCAAAATGCAAGGTCTGTGCCCCTGGACCCCATGTTGCTGTTCTGCTCTCATTAGTATCCCAGCAACATTTCAAAACACCACCAACAAAAAAAAAACAAAAAGCCAAACATACATGTTGACGGTTCTTTGAACTTGCCTGGTGTCTGGCTCATACATAAGTACATAAACAGATAAAAGGAACGAGCCTTCTTTTCAGGCAGGAGTTTGATACACTGTCAAATAAATAAAGTCAAAGAGCTTTAATAATCTCCTGGAATAAATTGATTTTCTTCCCCTGTAGCAAATGACTATGTATACAGCTGCCTAAATATGGAATAGCTGTGTGATAGGCCACTGGCTGTAGGCACCAGCATTATTGTCTCCTCAAACTCCTTTGTTGAACTGACATAGGAGAAAGAAAATGTAATAGAGGCTTCAAAGCTAGTCTAATGAGAGTGACCTAGTTGGAAAAAACGCTAAAGTATCTCCAGTGTAAAACCTTTTTAATTCTCACCAATGATAAGACAAGTCATTTGGAGTTCTGAGCACTTCCAATTAGCGTGCGAGAGAGACTCTGATTAAAAAATCAGACCCACTGCCTAGCAGAGTGTGCGTTGGCTTTTTATTTTGATAAGTGGTTTTAAGTATTTATTATAATAATCCAGTCTGTAGACTAATGGGCTGCAGTGTGTCTTTTAACTGTGATAAAGTCTTTGGGAAATGAGACCTCGTCATAAGCACTTGTCATTAAATCTTGGTTGGGAGGTAAAATGAAGCCACTTTTTGATCGCAATGATCATGTTTTCTGATTAATGAAGTGAAAAATAGATCATTTTACTATATAGAAATTACAATAGCCCACGCACAATCAATGCACAAAGTCATTAATTGCTTTAAATGGCTTGGATATCTATCCCGAAGCATCACATTTAACTTTTTTTTTTTTTTACTTGCCTTATCTAGTTATTTGGATTTTTCTCTCATTATGGAAGAACACAGCTAGATTTTACAGCTGTGTCTTGTAGCATCAGAACTGGAGTTCAGTTTTTAGTCTGGCTTCTCTGGCTGCCTTGTTCTGTGATCTTGCAGAATCACCTGCTGCATATTTCTTTGTGTTTCTTTCTTCCTACCTCACAGCTGGCTGAACAGTGTTTGTTGGCACAGCATACTAACATGTTCATAATTTCATCCCAATAATTATTTTATTTTACTTTTTTTGTATGCGTGTGTATGTTGTGTGTATGTAAGGTGAATGCATGTCTGCACAAATGTACGTGCATGCCCATAGCCATATGCACAATTGCAGAAAGTAGAGGAGGACACGGGGTGCTGTCCCCTGCTTTATTGCTGTGAAGAGACACCATGACCACAGCAACTCTTATAAAGGAAAACATTTAATTGGGGCTGGCCTACAGCTTCAGAGGTTTAGTTCATTATCATCATGGCAGAAGGCATGGCAGACATGTGCTGGAGGAACCAAGAGTTCTACATTTTGATCCACAGGCAGCAGAAGGAGACAGTGCTACTGGGGGTGGCTTGAGCAGATTTGAGACCTCAAAGCCCATCTCCACCGTGACACACTTCCTTCAACAAGGCCACATCTCTAACAGTGCCACACCTTGTGTGCATATGGGGGCCAATTACATTGAAACTACCACAGGTGCCCTGCTGTGTATACCACCCTGCTCTGTATAATTCCCTTGGAACAAGATCTCTCCCTAAACATGAAGCTCACTGTTTGGGCTAGGTTGGCTCAACAGCAAGCTCCCAGGGTATCATCCTTGCCCCTTGGCTATTCTTGGTATTTACAGGGGTAGTGGGCATCTAAATCCAAGTCCTCATGCTTTCAGAAGAAGCCATCTAAGTTGTCTCCTCAGCCCCCCCCCCCCAGTAGTGTTGCTTCAGCCAAATATATTTTCTCTGTCACCTTGGCATTGACTTACTACAGTTTGCGGATGGCAGGTGCTGAAGAAATCCTTCGTGGATGGCAACAATCTGCTAATGACTTACTTAATTTGTAGACACCAGCAAAACAAACAGAGGCAGGTCTCTTGGCCTTCGTGTGTCTGCTTGGACTGTGTAAGAGCCTTTGTAATTGATGTTATTAGTTTCTTTCCTAGAACAATAAAACGGTTAAATATCTCTGCCTGTCTCAAGTTCACCTTCAACTGTGTAAGGCCATTTTGGATGCAGAATGCTCTTCAATGACATTCTGCTATTCATCTAGGCTATGAAGGTCCTTACCAGAGTTTTTTTTTTTTTTTTAGTCTTCATGAATTCCCATGAGCTATGCAAGATGTGGAGGCTGGTTTTATTAAGGGACCTTTGTTGAGAGCTGTCCAGAATAGGGATATTGTTATTAGGTACAGATCAGGCTTTGAATACAAACTGTCTCCTTGGCTTCAGTCCCTCTGTACCTGGCATAGTCTTCTTGGTTTGGTAGGTTTCCGGAACAGCTGCTCTTGCAAACTTTGGCTGCTGTGCCGAACTCTCCTATTTTTGTAGCCCTCCATCTCTGCCGTTGCCTGTGATATTTTGAGTCTTCCAGGGTGAAGCGCATATCGATCCACAAATTCAGAGATGTTCTTTGTGGCATCTTGTCAAACACAGCCAACTTTCCCCTTGCTTCATGCTCAGCTCCCACCTTATCCTACAGCTATTCTAGTCGTCTAGGATTTTTATCTAAGAGACAGTCTTTGCTGCTGTTATAGATTTATTTTTATTATCATTTTTGTTCCACTGAGAGTTATTTTGTCTTTCACCTTGGCTTTGATGATATAGCTGGTAGATGAAAATATTATTTTAGTATTAGGGAATAAAGGACTCCTAAGTGATTTCTAATAATCTGGTAATGATAGTTAATATTTAGAACCAAGTCAACTAGATTTCTTCCCTAGATCTCAATTATAGTCCTAGCTAGTACATAGTGCACAATTAGAATTGACCCCTCTGTGATTTCCTCATAACTTAAAAGAGTGCAGACCAAGCTTTTCCTTTTCTCCACCCATGTCTCTGGGCCTTCTGGGCTGAGGACTTTTGAGTTTGTATTCCCAACCAAACTATATTGTAAAACTCCTGAGGTACACAAAAGACCTTAAGAAGCTGTCTATTCTTTAAGACTCATGTCTATGGCACTCGCCTGTTGGTAGTTAACAGTGCTGGAGGTGAGTGGCTGAAACTTTACTTCATGCCTTGAGTGTTTCCTGTCTAAACAAACTTCTAACAAATGTGCAGCTGGTCTTGTTATTTGACCTTTTTTCTCCCTATCATATAGATGCTTGTGTCTGCGGTCATTTCCACTCATTCTTGGAATTCAAAACCTGCTTTTAAAACTTGGCTACCTGGAAATTAGAGTGCTGTGTCTGACTGTGAAACAGAGCTGTAGAAGTCTTGACCTTGATCACATTAGAACGAGACTCATCAGATGAGCCGCCCAATACTTATGCTATAAAGATACCCACATGAATATGTATGCATATGTGTATACCTATCTGAATACAGTGAACTTTACAAAGAACTAGAATAGAAAAGCAAATACATTGATGGCCAATGAAACCAGGACTTCAACTGCTCCTCATTACGTATTTGTTGACATCCAACTTTCTTTTGCAGAGAAGTGTGTAAACCGAAGTATGGATGGCTATTTTTCTTCTGATTCATATAAATGAAAGCTTCTAAAACTATGCTTATATCAGTCTCACATGTAAATGGTCCATTGTGACCAATCTAGAGTATGTATTCAATAGCAACTGATGGAGGACACTGGCTTTTTTAGTTCAAAGGACAAGACTCTCTTCACAGTTAGCATTACATTTTAAGTCCCATGCCCAGAAAGCCAAATCCTATCTGCCTTAGAATCTTTTGGAAAGATTTATTTCAATTTCAATAGTAATGTATTTTAAATTTCTGTGCTGTTCCTTTCAGGAGACTTGTAGGTTTCAAATACACTGTCTGGGTTAATGGCAACAGATAACAGATTTATGCATTATAATACAGGTGTCTTTTTATTGTACACTAATGCCAGCAGTGTAGAATTACTTTCACTTATTATATTTTCAGTAAGAGTGTTTTGAGCAGCGTTCTGCATTGTTTTTGGTAGAAGGTTACTAATTGCTATAGTGTTTTATTTTCCAAGTAAAAACAAAGAGAAACAGATACTTTGATAGATTTTCTTATCATTAGACTATATCATTCTTCCCATCAATAACCATCAATGGGAACCTTGTCTATGTTTCCTCATGTTAGATGTCTGTTTCATCACACTGTGTAGACGAGCTAACAGACAATTTGCTTTGTGTTTACCGAATAATTCAGTTGCCCGGGGTAAGACTTTGCTATGGATGTAGTGATTAGCAGGCAGGATGGATAAAGCTTAGAACATTATTCAATGCCTAAATCAAGGTCACATTCTCGGAGCTGAGGTTTAAGCCTGCATGCAAATGACGGCTATTTCCTCAGTCTTTCACTTTCACGGAGAAAAAGGCTTTGTTAAATATGGTAATCAGACAGCTGGGAAGGTAACATTTCTCTCGGAGTAATATTGAAACCTTAAAGATTTGTTAAGGAAAGAGTCCACCATCACTCAGTTAGGCAGTGTTTCTCTGCAACAAAGGGAAACAGTGAATGCAAAGAATCAGGCAGAAATCTGCTTTTATTAATGGTAACGAAGGCCCCACTGACTGAATTACCCAGGTTAACCCAGAAGTAGCTTTGAGGTTTCAACAGCAAAATAGAAGACTGAAAATTACATTTATGGCAACATATTTATTTCTGTGAAAGAGTGTCCTAGCAGCAATGGGATGTGAAGAGGAGAGAAGCAGCTCGGGTTTTGGCAGTGTGGATCCTTATTTGGGCACAAGGAAGAGTCGCTCCCTTTGTCAAGATTTAGGCCATTACCCTCAAGTCATCTTGACGACATTGTACACAGGGTCCAGTTGTTCCACACTTGAAAATAAAAGTCAGTCAAGCATTTAATCTAACCTCGTGTCATAAGTGACAGAAAGTCTCCGAGAGGAAGCGGGTGGGTTTTAATTGTTCAAAAGCTGACATGATGGTTTCTGTTTGTACAGCTTATACGAGCACTCTGTTCGACAGTTTAATCACCTGGATTGTATTTAAGGTAATCCTCTGCAGTACATTCCTATTTGTTCTTTATTAAAAATGTAAAGACTTCTGTAAGTTATTTACTCTACATTTATGTACTGAATAGAGTGATTTAAATCTTTGCACAATACCTCATATCTTTCCAAACAAACCCACAGACACCTCAGAACAATGAACCAAAGGCCAACAAAATCAAAGGAAGTCTCAACTATCTCACAGATTGCAGAGCTTTTTAGGTGCCCAAAGAGGTGAAGGTTTGTTATACTCATTTTAAGGACAGTACTAGGCTGTTAAAACCATGTGGGCAACGATACTTTCCTATTCCATGTTCGCATGCTCTATAAGAGCACATTGCTTAAGTCAGACATGTTAAAAGAATAAGTGTGCATACTATAAGTGTCATGAATGATGGCATTCCGGGAGGAGTCTAAGGGCATCTTAGAGCATCTCAAATGTACACCAAATGCTCACTCTAAAATGGAGAAAACAGCAACTTCTCCACAGTGGGTATGATGATCACATATAAAGGTCTTGTATGTATTCATGGTACTTGGTAGAAACTCTGGAGGTGCTGCATTTTGTTGTTACCATGTGTGATAGCTTGAATGAGAATGGTCCTCAAAAGCTCACATACTTGAATTCTTGGTCCCCAGTTGGAGGAGCTGTTTAGGAAGAAGTAGACGGTGGGCCTCTTTGGAGGATGTGTGTCACATGGCCAGTTTTAGGGTGTTGAACACTCATACCGTTTCCACTGAGTTCTCACTACCTCCTGCTTATGGTGGTTTGAGACAGGAGCTTGCTGATGCGCCTGCCATCATGCCTTCATTTCACCGCAGGGACTCTAACCCCTGGATCTATAAGTCCAATTAAGTGTTTTCTTTTATAAGTTGCCTTTGAAGGTGTTCTGTCACAGTAGTAGGAAAGTAATACAGCGTGTTGAATGGGAAAAGTTAACTCAACCTGAATAGAAAGCATAGCATGTAGTTCTTATCATCATATTGACAACATAGTATCTGCATAATTTGAGTTTCCTGGCCCTGGGCAGATACTTTTTTTGCATTGGCAAATCCTCTAACTCTATAAAAATAAGCATATAAATGTAATTTAATGGTTCTATTGGTATAAGGATGAACATATTCAGACTACTTTAATTACCATAAACATTGTTTTTATATTTATACTTTTGATTTAAAACAATACAATTCAAGAATTTGTCTGGGCTCCTAACAGTTTCATAATCTCTAGGTCCCACATAGTATCTCTCATGGTGGCTGGACCCTGGGATCTTTAGTGGGGCTTGGAGTAAGAATGCAGGAGAGAGAGGTAGAACAAGAAGATTCATTCTTCTGCATGACAAGATATGCCCCCTTGGTGCAATAGTGGTATGACTATTATAAGGGTAACATTCATTAAATAAGATCACTTTCTTACTGGCTCTAAGGCCTTTTACCCAGTAAGAGGGTAACTCATTTCTGCTACAGCAATCTGGGTGAAGAACCTGTAGCTGAGAAGAATATAGGTCCTGGGGTAGAATCTACTTCTATTTATTTTGCTAAATTGCCTTTGAAATCCTGTCTTTGATAACCATAGATTTGTTCAGCTCTCAACCCTCATCACAGAAATTCTTCTTTGTAGTGGATGATCATCAGTGCAGAGACACACAGTCAGTTAAAGTACAAAGAACAAGAGACTCTGTAGTTCTCAGTTCTAAACGAGGCATCTTTACCACACCTCCTCCCCTTGCAAGGCTCAGGGATCAGAGCAGAAGATGAGGGAGAAAGGTTGTAAGAGCCAGAGGTTGAGAAAAACTGCTGCAAACAGTGTTTTTTAGACACAGGGTTATCACACACATGAATTCATAGTGTTTTTTACACTATGCACTGATAAGACCTGCATAAGATCAAGCTATGAAACATTTTGGTATGGATGGGAGAAAGGTTCGTGAGTTCTCCACATGTAGCTTAGGAATTATTTTCAGCTTATGGCTGTTTGGGGAGGGGTGCTCACTTTTCTTCAGGAATTTAGTTCTGCCATGCTTTAGTAGATGGTCCGATAGCCATGTGCATACCAGCTTCACCAACTGCACTCAGTAGGTTAGAAGAAAAGAACAGAAAATTGGGAGGAAGAAATGATGGGAAGTCTGGAAGGAGTTGGTAGGAAGTAATAAGGGTAAATGTGATCAAAATACATGATGTACACGTACAAACTCTCAAGGAATAAATGTTTTTTTTTTTTTTTTAGTTTTTATTATTTTTTTCCACAATTTATTCATTATATATCCCCACTGAAGCCCCCTCCCTCAAATTCCAAATATATGTTTTTAAAGGAAGTCAATAGTTTTGTCCTTATTTCTAACAGGATCTCAAGGTCAGGCTCCTTGACTCCCCCCCCCCCCGCCCCAGGGGAGGAGCAGTCCTGTTAGGTCACAGAGGAGGACTCTACAGCCAGCCCTGAAGATACCTGATAAAACAGGGTCAAATGAAAGGGGAGGAGGTCCTCCCCAATCAGTGGACTTGGAAAGGGGCAGGGAGGAGACCAGGGAGGGAGTGTGGGGTTGGGGAGAGAATGAGGGAGCAGGATACAGCGGAGACACAGAGTTAACAAAATGTAACTAAAAAGAAAAATAAAATTAAAAAAAAGTGAAAAACAGAGAGATAAAAGTGAGGAATAAAATGAGAATTCATTTCTTTCAAAAAAAAATAGTTTTGTCCTATGCAGATACTTAGAATCTAGCTCTAGGTTTGGTTCTACCACCAAGAATCCGTCAGATTTAATCTCAGGGCAGAATTGTGTGGATGATAGATGACATACAAAGATGAAGGGGACTTCATCTTACCAACTTTGTGAATTTGGGTTTAATCTTTAAGCTTTAATTTTCTCATGCATAATAAGACTGAGTAAGATATTAATATATGTTCAGAATGGCTTAATCAATTAGAATTGATATCTAAAATCAATTAGATTGATATCTAAAGAGCTTGGTATGGCCAAGGACATGCAGTAAACTTTCAGACACTAAGTTCTGTATATGTCAGTCTCCAAGCACTCTGCACCTATGCACTTCTTCCAAGTTAACTTTCAGCCTTCTGCAGATCTCAGAAGCATGGCCAGGTTTCCCATACTTTAGCAATGATTCTGGAAACCTTTTAAGCCATTATTACAAAGGTTTTGAAGGTTGATTTTGATGCTTCAAAGAGGCTAGTGGCTTTGATTCCTGACTTCAAAGTGTTTAAGTATCTTTCTGGGCATTCCTCATCCCTTCATCTTTGCATATCACCTATCATCTACAGAATTCTGCCCTGAGATTAGATCCAGAGGACGCTTGATCAGTGTGTGCTGATTTGAAGAGATCTGGGTAAAGGAACCTTTAAAAAACAGACAGAACACAGTTTTAGGCAGTCATGTTGACTCACTCCTGTAATCCCAGCATCAGGGAGGCTAAAGCATAAGAATCATTACAACTTTGAAACCAGCCAGGCTATAAAGTGAATTTTAGGTCTGTCTAGGCTAGTGACCTTGTTTCAAAAACAAAAATTGGAGAGATAGCTTAGTAGCTAAGAGTGATTGAGTTCTCAAGAAGACTTAGGTTCAGTTCCCAGCATCTTACAACCATTTGTAGGTACTGTTTTAGTAGACCTGACATTCTTTTCTGGCTTCTGTGGACAATAGGCATGCACATGGGAGAGCTTTCATCTTCTTATTTCTTCAATTTATTTCTTTAATGTCTTTATCATACAAGTCTTTTACTTTCTTGGTTTGAGTTATCTCAAGATATCATATATATGTATATAGGCATACATGTATATGTATATTTATATATATGTGTATATATATATATGCTATTGTGAAGGGTATTATTTCCCTGGTATCTCTCTTAGTCCATTTGTCATTTGTATATAGAAATACTGATTTTGTGAGTTAATTTTTTATTTTGTTACTTTGCTGAAAGTGTTTGTCATTTGGAGGAGTTTCCCTGTGGAACTTTTAGGGCCACTTATATACACTAGCATATCATCTACAAAGCCCTATATTGAATATGTATGGAGAGAATGGACAACCTGTCTTTTTCCAGATGTTAGTAGAATTGCTGTAACCTGACTTTTTGGTTACTTTATTGGGTTCCTTTATCTACCACCCTTCTCCACTCCAATCCTTTCCCTCCCTCAACACTAGGTAGGGCAAGAAAGAAGGCTAGCGGGGAAAGGGGTGTAGATCTCTTTAGTCTACTTTCTGGTGATTAGGGGCATTCAGTTCCTTGGGGGATATCCAGTTTTGATTGTTAGGATATCTCCCACTTGCAACCCATCAACCCAGCAGTCTAGGAATCCAGCAACCCATCAACCC
>NW_026592666.1:5658622-5689860 GCF_907164565.1 Psammomys obesus
AGGAATCCAGCAACCCATCAACCCGGCAGTCCAGGAACCCATCAACCCATCAACCCGGCAGTCCAGGAATCCAGCAACCCATCAACCCGGCAGTCCAGGAACCCATCAACCCATGAACCCGGCAGCAGAAGGGGCAGCAGCAGGGAGAGCTGCAGCTGCCTTCCTTGGAGTGCTGCCCACTCCTCCTGGGGCTCCGGCACCTGTAAGAGTCTCCAACATTCCAAAGGTAAACCATCTTCATCTGGCAAAACCAGGCCTTTCCTAGAGTATTAGACAAACCATAGTTAGCTGCTGTGGACAGTCTGAAGCAGCTCCATATTCCACACCTGGCATCAAAACAAAAACCCGACAAATTGCTTCGGGTTTCTATTTAGGTTGATGTTGTCTATGGGCTTGCTCGAAACTGCCTTTATTATTTTTAGGTATGTCCCTTTTATTCCTAACCTCTTCAAGACTTTTATTATAAAGGGGTATTAGATCTTTTTAGCGGCCCTTTCTGTATCTAATGAGGTGATCATGTGCTTTTTGTCTCTCAGTTTGTTTGTATGATAGATTATATTTATTGATTTATGTATGTTGAACTACATACACCCAGTGTTACACCCAGTTTGGGAGCTCCCAAAAGACCTACAGGAATCGACTACATTGCAAAACACATGAGGGTCTTTTTATTGTAAATTACAAGCTGCAGCTTGGGCCCACAACACCCACTGCTGAAGCGGTGGGAGCTGAGCGCGCTTCACCCTGGTTAGTTGGGTGATATATAGATTCTGGTCCCTCCCAGCATGCCCAAGGCAGGGGCAATTCCTGCCTGGCAAGCATCTATTGGTCAAAATGCTACATTTTGAATTGATTGGCTATAGGAAGGTCTCCAGACCATAATGACCTGGTGTCCCTCCCTAGGGGGATGGGCCAATTTCCTAGCAACTGTTATCTCTAGTGGGTGGGGAAAGAATGCAGTAAGGCGGTCCTTCCCCTCAGGGCATTACTGGACTTTTCCACCCACCTACTTCAGGTCTTAATAATAGCTGCTAATTTATCTTTTGGTCTCTCACCTGCATCTCTGGGATGGAGACTTATTCGTAGTGGATTATCTTTTTGATGTATTTTTGGATTTGGTTTGCAAGTATTTTATTGAGAAAACTTGTATCTATGTTCATAAGGGAAATTGGTCTTTAATAATTTATTCATTTCTTCTTTAAGGATCTCTACAGGCTATTATGAGATCCTTGACTTTTCCTTCAGCCATGTAGCAATTCCCAGGCTTACTCTAGAAGGCTTGCTTGGCTCTGATTGTTATTGGTTGTGTTTTTGCACTGGCATCTAGGCATTTGGCTTTGAGGTGATTGTAATTGTAGGTGCTGATATCTGGCCTTGTTTTTGTTGGATGTTGGATAACATTTTTCCTTGGATTCTGTTGCTCTCTCTGTTTTTCAGGACTGAGTGGTATTTGTGTGTTGCCTGGTATAGAATGCTTCTGTGAAACTGCTAGGTGTGGTCTCTGGAGTTATGGGTTTAATGTACTTCCAGATATTGGCAGCTGACCCTTAGGAATTGGGATGGCCTGGAGGGTGGCTGTTTTGGTTAATTTTATAAAATTGTGATTGGTTAATTTTATAAAATTGTGATTGTTTTTCAGTTTCTCTTTTAAACCAGCTATCACACAAATAACTGAGAATTATTTATATTCGTTTAATAATTAGCTTCACAAAACAATAACTGAGCAATTATTACTCTATTCTTAACCCTGAAGGTTTGCGAATGGGTCAATCCCTTACTTCCTCCTCTAACTCCTCTTCCCTTGGCTGGCAGAAAGTCCAGCCCTATTCACTCCCCTGCTCAGGAATTGGCTATAAGCTGCTTTATTTGCATATCAGGGGAGAATTGGGGAGCAACATTTACACTGAAATTCTCTGACAAGGATTGCAATCAGGTATGGGGGCGGGTACAAAAATCAGCATTTGAATTACACAATAACCTTATGCCTACAGGTAGCTGAGGAGAGGCATCTGAGGGTATTGCCCTGGGAATGGGTGGGGAGAGAGAGAGAGAGAGAGAGAGAGAGAGAGAGAGAGAGAACAGGCCATAGCAGGTAGTATACTATAAAGGTGGGCATAGACTAGACCAGGGATTGTTTTTTCAAAGGGAAAGTCAAGGCCTGAAGCTAATTGAATTTGGAGGAGACATGGGAAAGGTGAAGATCTGCAGTGAGCCTATCAGCTTTTCTGGCTGTCATGGTCTGTGGGGTCCCAGGGAATGACCTTTTTTTTTTTATCTTTTGACTGTAAAAAAATCCTACTACGTAGCACTAACTCAGGAAATATATGATCTGAGTGGGAGGTTAAATGAGTGTATAATGGAGAGATGTTTGGTTGAAACGGTGGGAAACTAAGTACAAGACCACCTGTACGTAAACATAATATTGATATATTTCTTCAGTTTAATCAATGTCCAAATCAACAGTTTTAACTTGTGGCAAACAACAAATAAAATATTGCAAGCAAGTGACGTATAGTGGAATGAATGTCTGACCCTCTGCTGGGAGACCTGTGACTAGCCGCTGACTAGCGATGATCTTGGTTAAGCCACAGAATTTCTTCTTACACCGTTTGGTTGTAAATGGTGATATAAATAATTGACACCTTAGTATCTGAAGTAAAATAACAGTTATGACAGAACATTAAAATATAAAGATAACGTGTTAAAATGTTTATGGAGAGAGCCAGTCTCAGCTAACAGTGCCTCTTGATGTTCAGGCTGTGAAGGACAGTTGCAGCCGCTTGCCTTTCTTAGGCAGGTGCTTTTCTGAAGGTAGGCTGTGGTCCTCTTCGCCTTTTGAGTGTGCAGGAGGTAACTTGCTGTAAACTTAGATTTCTGGAAGGATTCTGAAGGTTTAAATTAGAATCCCTCACAGCAGCTTTAAGTCAAGGAAATCTCAGTCTCTTTCTCTGTCTCTTCCCTTTTCTCCCTTTCTTTTCTCTTTCCTATCTTTTTCTTTTCTCTCTCTCCTTAACTCTCCTTTTTCTTTCTGTCTTGCTCTCCATCTCTCTTTCCCTTCATTTTATCTCTGTCTCTTTCTTTTTGTGTCCTGTTCTCTTCCCTACTCCCATTCTCTCTGTAGTTCCCCTTCTCCAGTCTGTCTTTCTTCTTCTCCCTTTCTTGTCTCCACCACAGCATACTATGAGAAACACTGTCTGCCTCCATTTGGCTGTCCTTTTCTTCAGAGCTCTGTCAAGGGAGCTCCCCTTCTGAGGCTCATCACACATCCCTACTCCTTGAAGCTGGAATAGGTTATTCCAGAAGCTCTCATTGAACTTGCTTCTGATGATATTTTAAGGCACTTTAAATCCACGAGAGCTATTACTTAACTATAGGCACTGTTAGGTTTTGAGAATTGTATCCTGTGCTAGTCTTTTTTCTCTAAATAAATTTCAAGTTCCCTGAAGTGCAGAAATCTGGCTTGTTTCATTGCCAAAGCCCCCGGTTTCTGGCAAACATTGAGCTCAGAGTCGATGAATGAAAACTGAGGAGAAATGTCTGGAAGGGAAAGACAATCCAGGAGATAAAGCAGCTGTAGAAAACATTCTTGTTCATTCTCCTCTTGGAGGTTGTCCTTTGTTTTCATTGACATTTATTTCATTAGGCTTTTCTGGTTATATCAGAAACTCTCCCCTTAGCTCTTGTAAATCCAGTGAGGCAATCAGCAACACATAAATGTGGCTGCTGGTAGAGGGTCTCCAAATACAGATTGATGGTGCGTAAGATGCCTTTCAGAGCTTTAACAGAAGGTACCACATGGCGGGCATAAGATTTGGACACAGATTGTAAAGGGCGTTTTCTGGTTTGTAATCTTACTCTCAGCTGAAACATGATCATTTCTGAAAGTCTGGCTGTTGGAGAAGAGTCATACTGGTGTCATTCTCCTCAGTTATGAGCTATTAAAAACATATTGATAAGAAAAATAGAATGTGATTTATACAGTTTGAGGAACAGAAAAAAGGATATCTTCAAAAGCTCATTCATAAAGGATCATGGTAAGAAGAAAACGGGCCAGGAAGATTGCTCATTGGCCAAAGTGCATGCTGTTCGTACTTCAAGCTCATGGAAAAAGCAGGATATAGCAGTCTACCCTGGAATCCCCAAACCAGGGACACTGGATGAAGGAAGAAAGATTCTGAGGACCTGGTGGCCAGAAAGACTAGCAAAATCAAATTGTCAAGATCCAGATTCTGCGAGAGACTTTGTTTCAAAAATAAGGTGGAGAGTAAAGGAAGAGGAAAACAATCCATGCTGACTTTTGGCACACAAAACACACACACACACAGACACAGACACACACACACACACACACACACACACACACACACACCCATCCACCCACCCATTCATGCACCCACCACCACAAACACACTTAATGATAAATGAAGACAAAATGCTTTTCTGCTGCAAAGATATGGCAGTGAAAACAAGGATGACCTCCAAGAGAATGAGCAAGAATGTTTTCTACTGATGCTCCATTTCCTGGATTGTCTGTCTCTTCCAGACATTTCTCCTCAGTTTTCATTCATCTACTCTGAGCTCAACATGTATTAGACCCTGGGGGCTTTGGCAATGAAATAAGCCAGATTTCTGCACTTCAGGGAACTTGAAATCTATTTTGAGAAGAAAGACTAGCACAGGATACAGTTCTCAAAACCAAACAGTGCCTGTAGTTAAGTGATAGTATAGTATAGGTTAGGGCCAGTTTAGTCAAACATGAGTATCTAGGGACACCTGTGCAGTGTGCAGGAAGTGTGTGTGCCTGTTAAAAATGGGGAGCAGAGTCTGGAACCAGAAAAACTGGGAATCAGCAACAGTCAACTGCCGCGGTCACTTGTTATTTGGCTGTTGAGGAATCCCTTACCTGTGAAAACTGGCATTAGAATTTTAATTAGACCAGAGTTTGTAGCCCAAGTATGTAGTTCTCATATAAATGTTTTTGAATTATAGTAATGATTGTCTTATTCTTGGTTTCTGAGATCTCATCATGATTTTCTTTCATTCTTCCCTCCACACCTTCATCTCCTTTTGCTTTAATCCCTGTAAGAGCCCCAGGAAGCACATAGGAGAGCATTGCTAACCTCAGAAATTAAGCTCCACTCTAACTGTGAAAGACCACCAGGTGGCTCACCTCATAGCATGTCATCAGGACCAATCCCCTTTCCTTATGTCTGCCTGGAAATACTGGAAACATATGTGAAGCTTCCCATTTTTGTAACAGCACTGTATTATATTTTAAAGTTCGATTACTGTAAAAGAATGCATTTTATATACAGTTTAGTTGAAGTCTCTCCTGTCAGTTTTTGAGAAAATTTGTTTTGATGTACTCTACCATTCATCTGTCTAGAAAACTCAAGGTGTTCTTTTCAGAATGATTCAAGGAGACCTTCTGTATCTGCCCATATAGAGAAAGTGACATTAATTTCATACAGAACACCCAATTATAGCAGCATGATGGCTCTGTGTGTACAGTGACGATTCTCAGGGAACCCACTCATTTCCACTCAGGAAATGCCAGGGTGGTAATGCTCTATGGCACCATTGTTCTGTTTTTGTGGAGTACTCTGAACCAGCACGTTGGCTTGGATTGCTGGTCTCTTAAATACACTCTGAGCATCTGCCTAGGAAGCTGTGTGCTTTCCTTCCTATGGCTTGGGAGGAAACCATATCTAGGACCTACTAGTTTTCTGGTGTTGTCAGCTGGAGTTGTGAGTAGTTAGGCTGAGCTATGAGAAAGTTAATAGAAGCCAAGAGAGAGCTGCATCCATGTTTGCTTAGGCACAAGAAAATTGTCTTATAAATACAGGACAAAGCATCATGCCTGAAGTAAGAATGGGACAAAAAAGGAGAATATTGTTTGGTGTTTTCATGATAGGTAGAATTCAAATATATTTTTCCTTGAGAGAAGAGCCTGAGGACAGAAGAGTGGTATCAAATGGAATGCCAAAAAAGGTGTTATGGGAAGACTTAGCAATCTTTATGTTGGACATTTAAACATAAACTAGGAATTTGGATTTTACTACTCTTTACTGTGATAGATTCTTTTGCTAACTGACAAGCAGGTAGAGTGAGCTGGGCTATAACATGTGGGACAGAAAAAGTCAATTAATAATTTCTAGTTATTATCTATTCGTTTAGCAGAAAAAACCCCCAGGAAGTACAGTGTTTGAGCTCAACAAATGCCAATAGATTGTTTTTCAGTAAACGTTTGCTGTTTCTTGACTTATTTGTTTAGGATATATTCCACTGAAGAGTTAAGTAATTCCTTTTCTCCTATTTCTATTCTCTAAATATTTGTTAAGTAGATGCAATAGGGTATGAGGTTGTAGATTCTAGTTAAGATGAGACTTTGTTAGTGTCTCAGAACTACCAAAAATTACCACGAGTTTGATGGCCTAGGAAAACAAAAAATGTGTTTTCTAATGGTTCTGAAGTCCTAACCCAAGGTTTCCTCAATATATCAGCCTCCAAGGATCATAGTGAGAAGTCCGTCTTATCTCCCAGTTTCTAATGGCTTTTGCTGTTTCTTACTACGCCATATCTAATATTTACTTTCACCTTTACAATGCCTCTTCCCTCTCATATTCAAAGTTATTCTCTCTCCTTCTCCAAAATAGCAACACTCACTGAGTTTAGAATCTATTCTAAATCCAATGTTTTTCTTCTAAGATCCTAAACTTACTTAGCTTTTCAGAGAGCTACAAGGCATTACTTCCAAATAAGGCCACATAATAGCAGTTTTAAAGATTACAAATTGGGGTACATCTTATAGGACACCACTTGTAGTTTCATTTCTGTTGCTGTGATAAAATATCCAGATAAAAAGCAATTTTGAGCAGAAAGGGTTTATTTTAACTCATTTTTTTCTAGATTATTGCGGAGAAGTCATGGTGACAAAAACTTGGAGCAGTTAGACACATCACTTCATAGTCAAGAACACAGAAAGGATACATATACGTGCCCATATGCATGCCTAGTCAGTTAGCTTGACTCTAAAACATCCCAGGGCCCTGACTCAGGGAGGGTGCCTTCCACATTCAGGTTGAGTCTTTCTACCATAATTAACACACTTAAGAAAAGCTCTTGCAGTTGTGCCCAGAGATCTAACCTGATCTAGACCATCCTTCATCAAGACTCTTCTGAGGTGATTCTAACTTGTGGCAAGTTGACAGTTCTGCTAATCATTAATTCCATTGTAATGTCAAAGGCATTTGGAAAATAAAAAAAAATGTAAATAGTAATATGTAAGGAATAGGTAGCGTATGTGTCCCATTCCTTTTTTAGACTGTGACAGAAATTGTGCACCTTAAAATGAGACTAGAGTAGGTTAATTAAGAATCTCAAGGCCTCTCCTGGTTTTTATTGTTGACTGTGATAATCAAGAATCAGCTGGAAAGACTTGAAGAAGTACCTAGATGAGATTGGCCTCTGGACATGTGTGGCCATTGCCTTGATTGCTAATTGTTATAGAATGTCCTCGATCACTGTGGGCAGCACTGATCATAGGGAGGTGGTCAGAGATAAGTAAGAAAGCTAGATCTTCATGAACCAACCCAGGGCACAGTAAGCAGGGTTCATCTGTGGTTTCTACTCTAGTTTTTGCTTTGGTTCCTGCCCTCAATAGTGGACTGAGACCTGAAAGTGCAAACCAAACCAGTTCTTTCTTTTTTCAAAGTTGCTTATGATCATGGTGTTTTCCAAATTAACACAAGATCTTTTTGTGAATTTGAGCACAAGCAGAACAACTTCAGAGTGGTTTAATCTATCATTCTAGGATCATTTAGGTTACACGGAACCTCAAAATAGTTACTAAGTAAGAAATGTGTTAACAGGATTTAAAGCAAGATGGACTTATGACTGCTGTTCTCTTAGCAGATCCAGAAGCCAGAGGGTCAATCCATTTACAAGATATCTTTATCCAGACAGGTAGTCAATAGCTTGCATGGAAGACTGAAGGCTGAAAGAGAAGTTCAAGAGCAGACTTCATCTTAGTTACATATGAAATGTCAAAAATTGTCACAAGATTTTGGAGAGTGTCTGTTGGTGTTGCCATTAAGATGCTGGGAACTAAGAACTATTATCATTTTGCTATTGATGTTAATAAATTTTCTCCCATATTGTGTGAACTGAGGAAGGTCTACTCTTAAAGTTCTAAGAAATCACTTGAAGCTTCAGATTGTTTCATTTATAGAACAACCTCTAGGCACAGTTGTGGAAGATGGTTATA
The DNA here is from genome assembly GCF_907164565.1 of Psammomys obesus. NCBI lineage: Eukaryota > Metazoa > Chordata > Mammalia > Rodentia > Muridae > Psammomys > Psammomys obesus. Next base: position 5,666,889 of record NW_026592666.1, read on the forward strand.
GCATAAATGTCAGGATCTCTGGAAGACTTTGGTGGGTAACAAAATCTGAGGGAATGATTAGGGAAAGGAACGAGCAGTAACGATAAAGGAGAACAGAACATACTTTTAGAAATAATGACAATGTGTGGTCTAACAGAGGCACAGATTCCTGTGGGGTTCCTCTCAACGAGGAAAGCCAGTGCCTGTGGGAAAGCCTCTGTGGTAGGCATTAAGTACCCACTATGGGCACTCAGTCCTGTTTCAGGGAATTGTGCTCTGTCCCTTTTTGTGTCTTCATCAATCTCCCTTCTGAGTACTCATGCCTCCATCCCTCCTGTGAGCTGTGACACTTAAGCTCCTGGTTTTATTCCTTACTCCTTTGTTCAAGCAGGAAAGAGACAAAGACGTTATTGGCTCATTCAGTTGAAAAACAAAACAAAACAAAACAAAACAAAAACCCAGAAAACACCAGCATTTTTTATTTTTACCCTGCTGTCACTTTATAGGAGACATGAACAAAAGGTCAGTGGCTTCTAAGAGAGGTTGTTGTTGGGGTTCAGGAAAACGTTTTTCCCCTGGGGACTTGAGAAATTGGCTTGGTTGTTTGTCAATGACCCCTGTTCATGCAGAAGAAAAGAGGGTCATCTAGTGGCATGCATCCACGCCTAGTTCTCCAAGCAATATGGGGTTCTCACGATGCAGTCTCTGCTTTACTCCTAAGGTAGTTGGTTGTGTTTAGGAAATATGTTTTAAGGAGTAGAAGGTGAAAAGACATTTATAGGTCAAAGGAAAAGTTCTTGGGAATAAATGATGCCCATGAGCAGTAAGTGACAAGGTCTTTCATAGGTAACTCCGGGCATCACGTTCTCCAGCTCTACTCTAGAAGGTAGGAAGCTGAACCCAATTCAAAAGCGAGAGTGGAGAGTAGAGCAGAGCAGAATGGTAATTGTAATCAGGGGGTTTTGATACCTGTCATCTCTCTCTGTCTTTACAGTTGCCTCTGGTATCTTTTCCTGGCTCTGAAAAGTGGTATCAGGAAAGCTCACCTGCAGTGTGTAAGTGCTGTTATATGTATAGGACATCTCCTTCACTTGATAGTGAGCTATTTAGGGCAAGACTCTATTCCTTAACTTTGTATCACTAGGCACAAACACAATTATAGGCACAAATATGTAGCTTAAAAATATTTGTGGTGTGAAAAAAGAAAAGATGGATTAATTGGCAGCCCATTTTGAGTTCCACAGTATTTCTCCATCGTTCATGATCAGAAATTATTTCGACTGTCAAGGAACAACAAAGCTAAGTTGGGAGAAGTAATAAAAATATCCACACCAATGTATCAGGAGAAAAGGGTATGTTATATCTAAGCTTCACAGGCTAACCAGCTGGCCTGGGATTGTATCCTGTCTCTGTTGTAACACTGACCAGAGGTGAACTTAGTAAATGGAGAGAAAAGGAGAGAAGATACAACAGTAACAACTCCAATTCTAACCATTGTGTGTGACTTATCTGATAGAACCATACCAAAAAATGCTGCCTGACAAAGCTGCCACTTCTATCTCTTGTTATAGAGGGGAGGGGAGATGCTGTAACAAGGGTTGGCATCGTTCTTGGTCCATTGTGTTTCAGGACATACTACATAGACAATGATGGAAACTCTTTTGCAAGAAGACCTTTGCTCAAAGACAAAAAGAAAACAAATAAGCTATGAAAACACTTTATGGGCTTAATTGCAGCTCTAGAATCCAGCTGGAGTCTGCAGCTAAAATGATTCACAAAGCTCCATTGACCACCATGGGACAGTTACACTTAGAAGAAAAGAAGTGACATAGGGGAAATAGGGGAGAGCCAACCCAACTGCTTTAAGTTATGTCTGTCCTATGTGAATATGCACATCTGCATACTATGCTTGCAATTAGATAGGGCTTAGCTATTTTTTTAAAAATTTTTTGCAAAGATAGAGAACACTCTGTATGCACAGAAGTTAGGCTACAGTCCACTGTATACAGAAAAGCCTTTAGGCCAAACAATACATGGAGGAAGGTGGCTTTAGGTCAAAATTAACTTTGGGAAAGAACAATAAGAAATTAGTTAACTTAATTAATTAAATTAAGCCACAGAACTATTTAGTTTACTCTGGTGCCATCAAATACAAAATCAGGACTGTCTGTGTATGCCGCAGAGAACCCTGGCATGTGGCTTGAGGTACTCAGTCTGTACAGAATAACATATACATGCCATCCTATGTTCTTCACTCAATTCATTCTCTTCATATTTCACCATACCATCCATATTTCTAATATGGATGTAAGTGTTCTTTGCTTCTTAATTGTTCTCAAATAAACCTGGTTTCCAGTTTAAAATTTTTCTTCTTCTTTTTTTTTCTTTTAGTTTTCTTTCCCGAGAAGATTCCATTGGCACAGGGTGTTCTGTTTCACTTGTCATTTGAAGTAAGAATCCTCCTGTACATCTCTATCACAGTAAACCCACATTCCTTTTGAGGGCTCAGCTTGATAGACTCTCCCACACCCTTCCTGTCTAATACCAGTTCATCTTTCTCTTATCACTATCTTTGTTTAGCCTCGAGTCATATTTAGTAATATAGGGATGGTATATGTATAAATCATATTCAAAATCACAGATAAATAACTCTTTTTGTAAGGAAAAAAGTACAGAGTCACTTGACTTAATGTCTTCAAAGTAGAAAAATAATGGGTAAGTTACACAATGCAGCCATTTTATTAAGCAAATGGTAAAAGTAAAATTAGACTTAATGTTCATAATAGCCTTTCCAGCGTGCTGAAAAGGAGAGGTTTGGGCAGATCCCAAGCTCCTGACATATCTTGCATTTAGGCTTTCTTTGTTAGTCATTTACTATGTCTATTTATATAGATTTTTATTTTTTGCCTTGCGGTCCAACAACTAGCACCACCAAAGAGTATTTTCTTCAGGACACCAGCTGGTTCCTTTTCTCCTAAATGGGCACAGTGTTCCAGAAGACGAGGCATCTAGCATGGAAGTGTGCCCTCCTTCTTTGTGAGGACTGTCTAAAATTGAAAATAACTTTTTTTTCAAGTAGCAATTTGTCATAGCAGGGGCCACGACGCACCAACACTTACTAAGGATTGGGGATAGAGACAAAGTGTGAGGTATTATTTTCTGAAGAGATCAGAAGATGGGAAAACTTTCAGAGACTGGCTATACTCTTTCTCTCATTTTCAAAGGGAAAAGGCAATTTTACTTTGTGATAAAGGACTGTAATGCTGTAATGTTGTGTCCTTCCTTTGTATGTCCCACAGCACCTTCATGTGACTTTTCAGTGAACACTTTTCAGCTTCACAGAGTTACTTTAGGGTAGGGTTGTCCCCTTTAGGAAAAGATCCATGTTGACAGTATTCTATATGTGACATAGGCCTATAGAACTAGAGAATAATACATTTAATATGTAGCTCAAAGACAGAATGACTTTCCAGTATTCTAGGCAGAAACGACTTCATTTTATGGTTAATGACTCGGGAACTCTGCACACCACAGTAGAGTAGCCAACTGAGTAGGGGGTCTTCCTAATTCCTTAGACATAGAGCCACTCCTTTCGGTGGGCATCGCTAGCAATTTCAGTTCATAGAGGTAAAATTCTACAACTCATGGAGGCAAATGCCTTCTCTGAGGAAATCTGAGAATGGTCCTCAGAGCTCTTCAAACAGAGAAGTGTTTGATACATGTGAATCTTGGAGAAAATCCTCATGTTTGGACTTGGGGACTTCAGAGTCTGCTGTTTACATCAATAAGTGGATATTTCTTTATGATCTGTTTTAGGAAGGAGGCTTTTAATAGTTGTCTTCCCCTAGTGAACTTATTCATTTTATTTACTTTCTTCCGTGGGGAGGCAGTGGTCGCAGTGGGCAGGTGGGCAGAAGGGGATGAGAATGAAGTAGTAAACTAACAATGAAGAAAGCATGCTGAATGAAAGGTTGAATGGGATGGCTGACATGGAGCATTTTCCATAAGGAGGTCATGCCCCGGAAGTTCCCAAGGCTGCTTTTCTGAGCCTTCGTGTCCTTCAGGAACAATAAGAGAAAGTGCATCCAAGCTTAAAGAAACATACTGGGGCAGTTGTGGTTATCAGCACAATGTGTTGTAAATCCTCACCCTGTTACGGCTCATCACCAGAGTGAACAGGTATTGATTTGGAAATGCAAATTATGGTTCACATGTGAGGTTTGTGTGTATGTGTATGTAGAGGGTTAGTATATGTTTATGTAGCTATGCAGATGGGCTCACATGTGTGCATGCGGGTAAGGTTATGTATATATCTATATACAGAAAGGTATAGTGTACGCGTATACATACATGTATATGTACACATAAGGGTGCATATGTATGCACACACACATATACACACGTATAGGTAAGTAAGGGGTGTGTGTGTGTGTGTGTGTGTGTGTGTGTGTGTTTGGAGGGAAACACTTGGGGGTCACCTTGGGAAATTGATCTTACTTTCTGGCAGTACCAACCTAGAAGCCCCTGTTGGATTATGCAAGCTGGAATCAATATTCCTTGGAAATACCTGGAAGGCATTTCATTGAGGATTGGGGCTGGGCTGTAAAGAGGCTGTATGAATGTATATGGAAGAGAAGATAATTAAAAAGTATAGATGATTTTGGATGTAGACGTGAACTGTGATGACTTGAACTTGACAAGCTTTCTCTGAGCCTAAATCGCTGGCAGATAGAGTATATTTAGGAAAGTATTTGGGGACATAATATCAGTGGTTTTTGTTTATTTTCTCTGCTTCTTTCTTTTTTTTTTTCCCACTACTGCCTGTAATTCAATCATATTCTTGGACCTGGGCATATTGCCTAAGGGGAGAGAAGAACAAGTAAGTGTTTCAAAAGTCTGAACCTTAGGGAAATGCAGAGGATCTGAGGCAGAGAAAATGTTATGGGAAAACACTTTCAGTTAGCCTTTGCCGCATGACAAACTTCTCCATAATTTCATGGCTAACACAAACATCATTTACTGTTGCCTGAACTTTGTAGATCAGAAACAGCCTAGGATGACTGTGGCTAGGGCAGATCCTGGGTTGCAAGTCAGCTTACACGGGGCTGCATGGCTTCAGTCCATGTCTAGAGACCATCTGGTAAATGGGGACAATGAAGACATCCTTGGGCATTCTGCCCTCGATCTCTTCACACCTGAACAGTGGGCATCCACATGCCTGTCAGCCACCTGCATCCACAGGCCTCTTCCGGAGCTGCCATAGCATTGCTTTCATTGGCCCAGAGAAAGGTGCAATGGCATCCTGGAGTTAAGGAGTGAAAATAGCTTCCATTCTGGTAGGGGGAGCCAATAAGGTACCTCACAAGCAGGGATGCCCCTGGGGAGGGAAGGAGAGTTGCAGCCATTTGTCTGATCTGCTACATGTAGCATGAAAGCCTGGGGTGCCTTGGGTTTGTAGACTAAGTGAAAACCATCTTCAGGTTCTCATTTGGCGACTGCGAATTTCTTTACCTCTCAAGTCTTATTCCCCGCCACACATTTTCATTAGGTGTAAAATGATGGTAAATAATAGTGCAAGCACCCAGCCCCGAGTTTGTCTCTGCTGTGTGTCTGGAAGGCTGCTCTTCTTAGGTGAAGTTCTTGGGAGAAGGGGACAGAGGTAGAGAACAGGGTGCGTTGGGAAGCTATGTGTGGACTGTCCAGTTATAAGTATAGTACTTCATGTGGCCATCATGAGGGGAATAAAACGCTCATCTTGAAGTCAACATGAAAGGGTGCCCAAAGCTCAGTATTCAAAGTAAGTATTATTTCAATGTAATTTTTGTAACAAAAAAATCAGTACAAAAAATAAAACACAGGATAAACAAAGTGCCTAAGTTTTAAGTAAAGATGGGATCATGATAAGTACCATGCCCAGCTGTATTGGTACCTGAGGCAGAAGGAAAGTCAGTACACTGACTTCTCTTTATTTACAGTTTTGGTATTTTATTCATTAGGGCTTTTTGTATGATAGTGATTTTTAAAAAGTATGTGTAGCTGGTATTTGCTTTGGTCACAGAGTTTGGGCATCTGTTTAAATATTAAACCCTCATTTTGGTTTCCCTTGTTTTTGCTGCTTTTCTTTTCTTTTTTTTTTCCTTTTTTTTAATCAAATTGCTCTCAAACCCACCTTGGCAAGCTCTACTGTAAGCCATATTTCTATGTCTGAAAGTACCCAAGCCTAGGAGAATATGTACTTGCTCTGTATGGCTGCTGTAACAAATTGTTACAAACCTGGGCATTGACAACAGCTCATATTTGCTTGTACAGTTCTGGAAACATCTCAAGTCAGCTCCCTAGGCTGCAATCCAGACATTACAGGACGATGCTCCTTCTGGGACTTTTAAGAGAGTTTCCCCTTCCTGCTTTTCTAGTGTTTAGAGCTGTATCCAGTACATTCCCTGGCTCTGGACTCCTTTTAGCATCAAGGCCTTTTGTGGTCATGTTGTCTTCTGTGGTCATCGTTGTTCACTTTGTATTTCTCTGACAGGAACAAATGTGACTATTTTAGGAGTCACCCACACAGTCCAGAATAATTTTCCTATCTCTATATATGTCCCTTAATTATGTTGATAAAATCTTCTTTGCCATGTGTAGTGCAGGCCACGATGACCATGGCTTAGAAGGCCCTGAGCACAATTGACCAGCTTCTCATCAGCTGGCCAGTACAGGTTGGTTACACTCATGCAGACCAGCTTCTGTGCCTTGTTGCTGGAGATAACTGATGGCTTCTTAGGAGCAGAAGGTGGGAAGAGGAGGTGGCTGCCAGGAACATAAATCACTTCTTTTTGGTCCAGCCTAGAGCTGTGGTTGGCATCAGGGACAAAACAGGGAAGAGGGGTGGTAACTGTCATTCTTGCCCTTTACACGGAGCCCTGCTTGAAAGATAATGCAGAACACAGCCTCATAGTAGAGAACTGGAATGTTGCAGAAATAAAGCCAACTTATTTTAGGCTATCTTTAGTCCTCTCAACTATTCATTGCTGGCTTCTGCGTCTGACCCAGCATCATTGTGACTCTTGATTAATCTCTGTTTTGAATGTATTAATAAACCACTCACTCCTACAAACCCCAGGGCTAAGAATACAGTCAGATAAGATATGAGATATACACTGGGGATTTTCCTATGTTTCTGTAATACACCTATGTGATATTCCCATCAAGGCATTTGAAAAGTCCCTTGATTTATACTCCACAAACTGTTGACACATTGAAATGTGTCATTTAGGGGCAAACTTATCAGATGTGGACCTTGAAAAATACAATAATAACTATCCAAGAACAATATGCCCACTTCCTACAATAATGACACGAATATTGTAAGAATAATCAACCACTTTCTGCTCTGCAAGAGAGAACTCATGCCTAGTACCATTGTTGGGGCCAAGAATCTGTGGCCTTCAATGAGAACATCCTACTACTATTTTGCTAAACCAACATAGTATTAAACCAACTTGTAATGACTTTATCACTATACCTACAGATTGGTTCATCTCTCAACCTTCATCAGAGAAGCTTCTTTTTTATAGTAGGTGGTGATTAACATAAACACCCACAACTGGTCACATTCAGAGAATAAAAACTTCAGAATGCTCAGCCTTTAATGGGATATTTGGTATCATTCCTCCTCCTCCAGTGGCTCAGGGATCATGGTTGAAGAGGAGGCAAAAAAGATCAGAAGAGCCAGAAAGTGTGGAAGAGTACAGTGAAACTGTTTTCAGGACAGTGCACATATGAGCTCATATTGGCTGTGAAAAAATGGACAAGACTCGTGCAAGATCAAGCCAGTCAAAAATTCTAGCATGGGGAGGGGAAGTGATCATGAATTTCCACTTCCAGCTAAGGCACTATTGGCAACTGCTGATAGCTGCTGGGAGAGAGGCACTTTATTTCAGGCCCCCAAGAAGCTAGGGATCCTCCAGACCTCAATACATAATGGCAGTGTTCAGTGGGTTAAACAAAACAAAATAAAACAAAACAAAACAAAACAAAAATAGAAATATAAATAACATATGAAGTTGTGAGGGGATATTGGTGGGGGTGATGATGGAAGAATTTGAATGGAGGTGATGGAGAGTGGATTTGGTCAGAATACATTTTTGAGTGTGTGTAACATTCTCAAACAAACAAACAAACAAAAGACTATGCTGGTTCCTGGGAAAGACCGATGTATTTGCTGTTCAGCCTTGATATATATGTAATGAGAATTAATTTTCTGTTTGTTTATTTATTTATTTATTTATTTATTCTTTTTCCTTTTTGGGGGTTGTGCTACTTAGGGCAAAGTACAGTCTGTAGATGGAGAGATGGTCTCTCAGGCTTCGCAGGTCACACAATCTTTGCTGCAATTTATATCTGCTCTGCTGTTACATCACATAGTTATAAATAAAACATAAAGAAATAAGCCTAACTATCCTTTAATAAAACTTTGTGGATATAGAACTTCTCATTTTAATATATTTTGCACATCTAATGAAGTATTTTTGATATTTCCAGTCATTTGTAAATGTTAACATGTAGAGTGTATCAATCATTTTTATATGTTGAAATGTATGGACAAGTGGTCTATCTTCTGGTCCCTTATCTGCTAAGGCCACATTTTATAGCTTATCCTGGGATGGTATCTTGAGGACAGAACGAGGTAATATGGCACAGTGTCAGTCTATTTGGAGGTCTATTTATATATATATATATATATATATATATATATATATATATATATATATATAGTATCTATGTCTTACCCGTAATCTCATCTAATCTATCTTAGTATCTTTGAATGACAGTAAGAGAAATTGCTGAGATTAGATGTTAGCATAGTTTCATGGCAAACAGTCTATTAAGTTAATACATTCCAAAAGATTTTATTGATAGTTTCAAAAAATGTTAAGTCAGACAAAGGGGTGGGCAACGAATGATAATTGAGAGGCTAAAGATTTTATCCTTCTGCCTTGACATCTTCGGTTAGACTCTGAAACATCAATCCTGACTTTGAACCCTTCATTATCCTTAACCTTTTATTTTCTCATACTTCCATTATGTTTGTATTTCTTTCTTTTCCTTCCTACCCAACGGAATGTAAATTCCTCATCATTGTTTTTCCAGCACCTTCTCACAGTGGTCTTCAGTGCTTGGAGGTTTTCAAACATAAAAATGTTCTCTAAAGTTATATTTTGAAATTAAGCACACTTAGAAAAATAGAAATATAGCATGATATATTATGCTATTACATACCATATACTTTTGATCTAATTAATAAGAAAGAGCAGCCAGAATGTCTGCATCAAAAGTGGCTGTTTTTGTCGATTTGGAGGTCTTTTCTCTCCCATCCGTCATATTGGTTCTATACTCTGCTAATTGGAAAATAAAGCAAAACAAGACCTCACGGCCTGGAGACAAAACAGAGTCTAAGTGAAACACTGTCAATGACCAGGCAAAGGTGAACACCCCAGGCTGAGTCACATACAGGTAAACTAGTGACATCTTTGACTTCTGATTGCAAAATGCAACTTCCATAGACACTGCTCTTGGTAGAACTTCCCCAGTTCACTGAAGAGGCAACTAAGAGCTCAGAATATTTAAAACGACCTTCTTACTATACAAAGGATTTTTTTTTCTGGATTGCTGATCCCTAACAGCAGCAAAAGAAAGAAGTTATTCAGATGTGTGGAAGGATTTAGAATTTTTTTACCACCTCCTCCACTGTGTTTAAGGTGGGAGCCCCATATCTAAAGACTCTCTGTCCATCTGTTACACTGTCAAGGGAAAAGTTAATAGGCTGTAAGAGCTGTTGTTATAGCTTTGAGAGACCCAGCTGTCATCAGCATTTGGTCTGGATGATTGTGGAGTGGGACACGTACACAAACTACTGTGTTGATGTTAGGCCAAAGATGTCAATGAATAATTGAGCAACTTGGCTTCTGTGTCAGGGGGACTCACTCCTGCCGTGCAAGTAGTAGTGCATGAAGGCTGGGAAAGTAAAAGGCCTAACCATACACCCATAACCATCCAAGCTACTTTATTTTTTGAGTGAAGTGAAGTCAAACCCAAACACAAATAGCCAGGAGGGTGAAATTTAAATTAAACTTCAGAATCGTTTTGTGTTTGAAGCATTTCTAGGGTTCAAGTCTGCTGATAATGCTGCTTTTCTTGGGAGCCTAGAAAAATGGCCTGTTACCAGAATCTCCCTTGATGCTATAGTCTCCATTCACATGCTGTGCATTCATTCGCTTGGAAACAGGGCTTGTGATGTAACCTTCTAGAAGGAGTTTCGAAGCTGGGACCACCACGTGTGAGCTTCTACATGGTGTGACTGGGCACACAATAGGACCTCCAGCAAAGGTAACCTGGACTTTCTTATTAGGTAGCTGCACATAGAAATGCCACAGTAAACAATGACAGCAACAACAATCAAGTGACTGTGTAGGAACTTGCTTGTAATTCTAGTGCTGTTGAGGTAGACCCAGGCAGATCCCTGGGCACAGCTGGTTAGCAAGCCTAGCCCACTTGAGGAGTTCCAGCTTAAGGAGGGACTTTGTCTCAAATACAGACAAACTAGGAACACATGGACAGCACAAAATGGTACTTGGGATGGCATGATGGCATCCTAGTGATGGATAGGCATCCTATTCACTGTACCTTACTTTGTGTGTTGGAAAAACACTCCAGACTGACTTTTCTTCCACTCGGGTCCTCTAGGGAATGGTCTTAAAAGGGAAGGGTGTTTCTTGGGGCAATGCAGATTAAAATCTTTAAGAATTTCTGATTCTTTCAGTCACAGGCATCTGCAGAAATTCAGCTTCTAAGGGAGTTTGGAATTTACCTTGGTATCCTACAAGCAAGAGTCTTGCTGCTTAGATAATTATTATTATGAACTTTTTTTTTTTAACTTCAAGAATCTTTCTATCTAGTTTGGGGCTCATTCCAACCAAAGTAATTTAATATCCAACAGTCTGAATTTAGGGTAAGAAACTAAAGGTGAAACACTGTGTCAAATATGTTAAAAACTCAACTCCTGGTGGGAGGAAATAGCAACGCTACTGATGTCTAAAGGTGCAAAGTAAACGTCTCAAGTTGCTTGTCTTCACTAGTCTATGTAGAAATATAGTTTTGTTTCAAATGCATCTATCAGTTTTGCTACATAGACATATTTTTTTTGAGAAGATTTAAGAAAGATATCCATACAGAATTCTATATAGGGGACAGATAGAAAAAAGGAAGAAAGTAGAACCGTAGTCTTTATGAACAGTTACTGTCCTTCAGGCTGTTATGGTGACAGGGATTGCTCAGGTGCTTCTGGAGAGCAGAGCTTCGACAATGCTTCACTCATTAGCAGGTCGTAGTGCTAAGTCACTCAAAACCTCTTCTTAGGCCAATGGAGATTTCCATGGTTGAGCCTAAACTGAGCGTTTGCCTTGAAAGAAAAAATTCTGTGTGTTTTTATCTTTTGACAAGAAATTGTTTTCTCCCCAGACAGAAGCAAAGTGGAAAAAAAAAGTTCTTGTTTCAAGTCAAAAGAGACTTGGAAGAATGTTTTAGGTATTGTTCATCATCTATGATTTTCAATTTTTCTATAAATGCTTAAATATCCCTCCCCCAAATGTGGGATCATTTTCCAAATCTAATATAAGAGATTTTATATTTGATTCATGAATAAGTGGGAATAATGTTCTGTTGAATGACTTCCAAGCTGTGGTCAAAAGTACTGTGTGGCTGCTGGGTTTCCATTGTGGGAATTTCATTAAGAGAGCCTTTGGCCAGTGTTGGAAGACTGTCTACTCTTAGATAACGTGCCTACACATTGGGTCTAAGCTGCTAAAAATCTATGTCTTCTAAAAGAACAGCTTGGATTACTTTTAGCTCCAGCCCAGGAACCTTTGTATTCTTAAAACACATTATTTGCTAAGTATTTCTTCATTTACTGGAAGTGCTAGGCTCTGTCAGGTAGTCAATGTATCAATATGATTTTTAGCAGAGACTTTGAATTGTGGAGCCAACTGACTTCTGGAGGGATTGAAGAGCTGAGATCAGCTATATGGCTGATCTACCATACTTACGTGACTGACTTTCAGTAGAAATGATGGATTTCAGGGTTTGGGTGAACATCCTTTGTTGGCAATATTTGGTGCATAGTTCAAAATGTTGGTAGCAGAATTAAACACTATCTCTGTGACACCACTGGGAGAGGTCAAGTAGAAATAGTTACTTGGTAAATACTTGGGCTATAGTCTGTATACATTTTCCATTGTCCATTTAAGTGTTTATTCTTTGCTGTACATACAATAACTGTGGGTGTCATACCTTGTCTGACTTCTGTGAAAATTGAACCTCAGGATGAATTTGGGCATCAACAAACAAAAACAGAAAGGAGAAGAGAAAGGATAGAGGAAGAAGAGGGATTAGTATCCATCCTTCTGTTTTTGACAACCTGTTTTTGTTTGAGTTTTAATTATTATCCGTTCCAGACCCACAGATGAAGAAAGGTCCAAGATGAGCTCAGTCTCAGCCACTGTTTAGTTTCAAGAATGTGAGGGATTCTGAGTGGCAGCTACCTAGCTGAGTCCAGCCACCCCAGATTTGTAAGAGAAATAAATGATTGTCATTTGGTCCACTCCTTAGGCACATTTTGTCACTCTGCAATAGACACCCAGAACAAGTTAAGGAACCAAGAATGGAGAATTTTACTATTATCTCTGGATAGATGATTCCAGGAAGCTTAATAGTCCTTGAGGGCATGTTTGTGATTGTAGAAGAGACACTGAGAAAAGTTTTTGGATGTGGGAGGAAAGTTTGCAAACACATTTGTCTAAATAATAGAGTAAACTCTCAGATTTGAATAATTAGATTTCTAGATAGGGTACAGAAACTGCCAACTTTTGTCTGAGTGTAGGATGAGGATAAAGAGAAATGAGTCACAAGTGTACATGTTCAAATTTTCAATCAAAATTTAGAGATCTAGTAAAAGGGCCAGGACTTTCATATTTGAAAATAAAACTGTTTCTTTTTTCCACCAGAGGGGAAAAGATTCTAAAATTAAAATACAGACTCAGACCAAAGATTATTTGCAGAACGAATTTTTAAATTCTTTGTAAGGCTGTACAGCAGAAAATCTTTTATGCCAACAAAAGGCTTCTAAAGATCTTAAGGCTGCCCCTATTAGATCTTCTCTAGTCAGAAGAACTTTGAAGAATCTTATTGTCTAACAATGGTCTCATAGATGACCTAGGATGGGGAAGCCCTAATCAGAGGGAAGATATGTGTTTAGTGACTTTTAACTAACAATATGCATGCCAATAAGATCATAAGAAACAGAATTTCAAAGAGAGTTTTACTAATAGGAGTACTGTCACCTTGGAGTAATTAGGAGAAAAATAGTGCAAAATATCAGCTCACTTTCTTATACTCCTTTGCAGCTATTCCAGTAAACACAGAACCTAGGAATACAGTAGGCCAATGGCCTCCCACTGACACATATCCTCAGCCCTTTAAATAATTTAAAACGAAGCAAATATTCACCTGTCTAACAGACCAAGGAAATTTCTCAATTGGAAAGATGGGTGATTTCTTATGAAAAAGAAAAGAGCAGTCAACACAAAGAACTAAGCGTTAAGGAGCAGAGAAGGGTTGGCATAGCATGGCAAGACGGCATTCTGGCCTAGAGATCAGCAGTTGTACCCATCTAGATGTCAGAACTGCTGTGGGCTACTGGCTGAGGTGTATGGACATTTTCATCTTCTGACTGTATCTATTGGGGTCTTTGTCATATTTATGTACCAGGGTTATATATTGTGTATAGGGTAAGGGTAAAAAAAACTGAGAATTTGTTTGCAGTTCACAGATGTTCCTGTTGGGAGACATAGTAGCCAGAATACTGTTTCTAGGGACACATATCCCTCAGTAATCTTACATGTACACCTGTCTAGGACTTTGGGACCCTGAACCTTGAGCCTGAAGGTAAAGAGTATGGGTGAAGATTCTGAGAGTGCTGTGGAGGACTGAGGAGGTGAATGAATCTTGGGCAGAGTGTACCCCAAATTTTTCTTAGTTGAGTTTTTAAAGATGGAAATAAATATAGATGAGTGACAAGTACTGATTATATTTTTGCAGGGAAAGATGGATAGCACAGACTAGCCTTGAACAGTCTATGTAGCTGAGGATAGCCTTGAACTTCTGATTTTCTTCTTCCACCTCCTGAGTTCAGGGTTACAGGTATTTGTTGTCATGCTGCCTTCCTGTGGAACTGGGAATCTAATCCAGGGCTTTTTGCATTCAGGCAAACACTCTATACCAACTGAGGCATATCCATAGTCCACAAGCAGATGATTTTCAAACTTAAAAATAAAAGTTGTATATAGTATGTAACATGACGTTTTAAAATTTGAATGCAGTGAATTAGAATAGTTTATTTGATCTAATTAGCATATTAATTGCTTCACACACACAGATTGTGCTTTGTGATGGGAACAAGGAAAACCCAAGTTTGCAGTCTTTTCCCAAATACAACACATTGCTGTTGGGAGTAGACACCATGTTGTTCGGAGTTCTTTTAGGCTTGTGCTCTCATCTAAATGGAATTTTGTTTTTGACCAATGGATGTCTCGTCAACCTTTGGCAAGAAATAATATTTGCAAATAATATACTATAACATCCACGCTAGGTGCCTCAGATGGTAGCTAGGACTGGAGGGAGGACTTCTTTTCAGCTCCAGGGGTTAAACCTAGCTGGGTGTGCTGGTAAAAGAACCTCTGTTTGCTAATCGAAATAGGAGGGCCCAGCCTACTCTGCATACCTGCCCACCTTTCTGGGCAGGTGGGCATGGCTGTATAAGAACCATTGCTGAATGTGAGAGTCTGGAAGCAAGTGAGGAAGCAGTGGCCCTTCATGATTTTTGCTTTGGGCTCTTTTCTTGACTTCTCTGGATGATGGTCTGTAACCTGTAAGATGAAATAAACCCTTTTCACTCTAAGTTGCTTCTGGTGAGGGCTTGTCACAGCAACAGAGAGCAAATTAGAGTGGCACAAGGCTATATGTCCCATTCTGAACATGTTTACTGTTCTTTCCTGAAATGTTCCTCTTTGGTTTTATCTGTCAAGTAATGAGAGGCCATATTGGATAGTTCTCAAATAGCTTGAGCTACAGCAGGTACAATTTACATTATCTCTAAGAGGCTTAGAACTGTTTTGGCAAGGAAGTACCTGTGTCTGTCGATGGGGAGATATTTGTTGTTAGAGGGATGAATGCACAGGGAGATATTTCATAGACTGACAATTTCCTCAACTCATTACTCTTTCTATAAAACATAAAGCTTTCCATATAAATTAGGAAACTAATCAGAATGGCACACTCCACTCAACTGGGACAGGCCTAATTGGGAAATCCGCTTAATCAGGACATCTCCCAGGGAACTGATTTAAGCCCGATGATACGTAATGGCTATGATTGCAGCTTTAAAGGGGGTGGTAATTCTCTTTAATTGAGCACGTTCAGGTAATTTAGTATATACAAGTATGTATGCACATGTGACTTCTATGGTTTGCTTTGTTTTCTTATTTAGTGTATATACACTGACCCCCAGAACCAGTTAATATTTCTAAGACAAAGGGATGCAGGTCCCTTGCAAATGCCTACCTGTTTCTCTCAGCAGCTGGGATTTGGTTGTCACAACCCATTTCCGAGCACATTTCTGGATTGCTTAGCAGTATTTTAGAGAAATGTTTTCTAGTAGCAGACCAGATCTCATTTCTGATATTTGATTCTGGGTCCTCTTTAAATTCTCCTAGGACCTGATGTGACATATTGTAGGTTGACTTAATTTCTGGGAGTTGAGCAGCATTTGAGAAGGACCAATTACCGTGTAATGATAAATGTCATGTTTTTGAGATACCCATTTGTCATAGAAAGAAATTCAGATGTGGAAACAGATAATTGATGATGTCAACACTGACCATCGTTGTCTCTATTCTCCACTATGCTTTCAGATACACAACTGTATGCTTTTATGGGTGTACAACTGATTATAGCTCTCACTTCATGTTACTCTGTACTCTCAGTCAAGGTGTTCCATGCTCCAAATTTATTCTTCTGTCACAAGTATATTTCTTCTCATCCCATACCCACTGTTATCTTTCTGCCATTATAATTAGCACTGTTAATATATGTGATGATTAACATTAATTGTGAACCCGATATGTACAGTACTTGTGGGTGCTGGAAAATGAAGCCAGGCCCTTTGCAAGAACACTGTCAGGAAAGTAATCGTTGCTAAAGTCTCATAAAGGCCACAGGTGTTGCTTTTGTATATGTTTTAAGATTCATGCAAGGAGCCATCCCTGAAGTTAGGTTTGCGATCAACTTCAATTTATATGTATCTCAAGTGCTTTGGTAGAGGCCACAAGAAAAATGAAGCCTAGCTCAGAATGTTTCAATCAACTAAAGACGGGAAACATTATGAAGTCCATTCTCCTCTTTCACCCAGTGGCTCAATCGGTGCTATTAACATGCCTTCTCTCCATCTTTCTGTCTCTGTCTTTCTCTTTTTCTTTCCCTCTCTCTTCATTGCTTCATCTTCCTTCTTTCCTTCCTTTCTTCCTTGCCTTTGCCCCCTTTCTGTCTTTTGCTCTCTGTGTGTTTCTAGGAGAGTATCTCACTATGTAGTCTTGGCTGGCTTCAAACTCACTAAGTAGACCAGGCTGGCCTTGAACTCACAGAGATATACCTGTCTTTGACTTCTGAGTGCTGAGATTAATGGGTGTGTGTCCTGCAGATTCTACACCTCTCAAGATAGGATTGTAATTCTCCACGTTTGAATATTCCTTATATTGTTTTCTTTATGATAACTTTGTTTAGTTTTAATTTGATTCTCTAGATTTTGTCTGTTTCTCCATAATATCTGAAGATGTAGTTACCTCCCTATTCTCTTTGTTTGCTGGAAGATGGAGGCTTCTTTTCCTATACCCCTTCCCCAGGATCCTTAGACCTGAGCCTCCAAGATGGGTAAATGCAATGGGAGGCCAAGTTGAATAGCATTCCACAGCATGTCCCTTCCCGCAGCCACTGTCCCAGTCAGCATGTTCTTTCCTATGATCTAAGCCCTCCCTTTGTTTCGGTGCTATTTTTATTCTTTGCTGCTGCTGCTTTTGGAGGATGAATGAGAATACCAACAACATTTGTGGCTTCCACTCAGTCTTTTTGTCACCTCTGTAAACACTCTTTTCAGTCAACCTTTTCTAATGTCTTGGGTGCGGCACTTATTTTATGTGAAAACCTTGGCTGATAAACTTTCTAAACAGTCCAGCTAGGTCCTACATACTGACATGTTTTAGAGACGTGGAGACACTGTCAGTGTAAGGCAGGACCTTCCAACTACTTAGAGTCTGGTTACCGATTATTTGGCTCATCTCAGACATTCATGTTACAATTTAAAGATGGCAGGGAACAAAGTTGAGCAACTCTTGTGAGAGCTTGTAGAAGGGAGGGCTGCTTTATGATTCTAGGGGTTTGTAGATCCTTTGGTCATGAGCACTTCAGTCAAACTGAACCACACATGAAAATCTCATGGGTACCATAGTATTTTTCTAGGATGTGTTTTGAAACCAGGTGAGGATTCTGTAATGGAGTTTCATTCTCTGTCTCTTAACCTCAGACTTAGAAATTATAATAACAATATGACAACTACCAACAAAATATATGACTTTGTGTCCGACATGGTATTTGTATTGTTGATATTCTCATTGCTGACGTTGAAAACTAAAGCTCTAAGAGACACTAGAAAGGCTCACAAAGAGACTCCACCCTGGATTTATCTAACTCTAAGCCCTGAGCTTGAAGACACCTTGTTTTTCTTGAATTCTAGAATTCCTATACTGAGTTTACTTCACCTTTTTCTTCACTAGAAGCAACTTAAAATACAGAGACTCTACAGGAGCTAAGGTAGATTTCAGATGACACACTGGGCTTTACTTTCATGATATTCTAGTTTTTGAGTGATATTTACTGCATATTTATCCATACAATTCTAATATAAAAGAAAAACATTGTTAGACATTATGTAAGATACTCTGTCTTTTACCTCTACATCTATTTTTTTTTAAACTGTGTTCTAGAAGAGTGACCTTTGGAGTGATGATCACTGGGAAAATAGACAAATACAGTTCTGTATTGTTCAAGCCAATGTCAGGCATATGCAGAGATCAGAGAGCTGACAAGTATAAAATCTGTAGTCCTATTACACTTATCTCATCTGAGCCTCATGTTTACAGTGAGTGTGTTTTTCCTCTTAGGATTCATGTTCCTTACAAGGCCTCTCTTACAGAGCCTGAAGATTCTGGTAACTGTTTCTTTTCCCTATTCCTGCAAGTTCAAAGGGCAGTTACCTTGTTACCCTTCTTGCCCCTACTCACTGCTCAAGAACTAGTCCTTTATGTAACTATTTCCTACTCCATTTTACTGTGGCACTGAGAGCCTGCCAATACTCTTAGGTTAGAAGATTCTATGGTTAGGTTAGAGTTGATCAATGGACACATGAGATAATAAAATTTACACTAAAGAGTTACCTTTGGCTTTCTAAAATGGAAGCCTGGAGAGATCTATCTAACCTGAAAGAAAAAAGTTCACTGAGGGGAATAAAGGCAAAGTTTCACGTGTGGTGCCCTAGGCTGTCTGGTCCCTCTAAAAGTCACAGAGCCAGTCAGTCCTGAAAACATACATACAAGGAACATTGTACAGATGGAACAGGTTATATTTTTGAATATGTATGTATGTACATATATACATATGCATTGAATAGCAATTAGTGGGAAAGAAAGAAGTCACAAATTTGAAGGAGAATAGGAGGGGTATATGGGAAGGTTTGGAGGGAGGAAAGGGAAAGAAGAAGTGTAATTATATTATAATTTTAAAAGAGTTCCTCAGAACCACTAAAGTGAACCCATTATGTTCTCTTGGATTTTTTAAAAATGATGTCCTGTAAAGTTGACACCAAATCATATCCATAGGAGTAGAGTTTTCACGGTATTTTGATGATAAGTCAATGCCACCTGTCCATAAAAACTCTCCAATTTGTAGTCATATTAAGACAAGAAAGGATCAATTCATTTATCATTGAATTACCAAAGTTATCTCATTTTTATGAATCATGACTGCATAAAAAAGTTTTAGCAGCAAAACCAATATGATTTGAGTTGAAGATTTTTAAGGCACAGCTCAATTATGGTAAAGAGGCCTTTTGTCTTAGAGCCATATTTTGTCTCTGCAACAAACATGAAATGTAATAAGCTTCTCTGACTTCCTTTGATGTTGTGATTAGAGGTAATAAAGTGTACTTTGAGGGATGTAAGTAAGAATAGTATCAGAAAAATGGTGGAAGGATGCACTCCTAATGAGCTCCAGCTGTTTGTGCTGATCGACTCATTCACTGTCCCTATCACATAGCTCATGATCCCCATGTGGAAGGGCGACTAGTCCCAAGTCGTTCCTTATGTGGTCTTCTCCCTCATTAAGGTGGGCATGAGCGCATGTCAGCTAGTCTCCTCAACAGAGCAACATGTCAGTTTAATCTTACCTGAAGGATTCCTATTCTCTAAAGTAGATTGGTTTGGGATTTCCAACTTGTGATTCATGACAGATACAAGGCATACATGTTCCCTTCATCCACACAGAAAAAAAAAACTAGCTTCCAACAAAAGCATCCTCGACTCTGTCTTTGACATTGTGTCTGAGGAAGATCACTGCTTTCACTGGTTGAAAGGTGGAAAAGGGCATCAGCTGTAGTGATGGGAGGCCTGAAAGGTGAACTGGTCTTTTGTGCTGGAACTTGAAGAGTTGCCTGATTCTTCCTTATTCTCTGTTTTTAAGTGAAGTGCTAATTTAGAGGTAAAGGGAACAATCATATTTGATAGATTTTTTAAATGCTTTTAATATAAGAGAGAGCAATAAACCTGACTGGGTTATTTATTATTATTTATTATAGATCTCAAAGCTCATCCTTGTGCCTTAAAGAAAGAAAGTGTCTAAAGCACTCCAGACACACTGGAACCCATAAAATCCCTTTAAAAGACAGTGGTAGTATTCATTGATAATTGATGTCAGAATTTTTATCACTGTTACAAAGAATGCTTTATGGGATTATAACTGACCCTTCTTTAGGTTACAACAAATTCCTTTCTTCAATAAATGGATAAGTCTCTTATGAGTCTAACATACTCAATCATTCTTATAATTAGAAAGATTGATATGTTTCATCTGAGCCCATGAGCCTATATGGCTTGCTTTCTAGCCTCTTGCCCTCACCTTTCATTTCTCCTCTCTTTACCCCTTCCCTTCTATCATAATTCATTTTCCCTTTTTATTTATTATTTTTAAGTTTTTAAATAAATGCATCGTGTAGATGTGTAGTTGTGTTAATATACTAACATGGTTTTATAATTTTAGGGTCTCAGTTGTACTCATATCTTTTTTTTAATCAATGATTATTCATATTGATAAGGCAAATATCAACTCTCCCACCCTGAAAGGTCTCTGTAGACATAGACAAGGAATCTTGCTTCAAATATCTGCTAACTCAATAGGTTGTATATATACACAACAATAATTAAGGAGAAATCATGAATTTAAAAGAAGATGAGGGACATGAGAGGAGAGAAAGGAGGAACAGAAATGGTGTAAATATATATTCATATATGAAATACTCAAAAATTTTAAAAGGGTTATAAAGCACGCATCATAAAAATGCTTTGTGAGTTTCTTGGAACTCAGAAAAGTCTCTTGTCTAATTGGGGGAAGAAATATGTTTTAGAAAACACAAGGAGGCTAGAGAGGGAAAATATGATAAACACGTATTCTGTCCAAGAGGGTTTCACAATAAAGTAAAGTTCTGTTTTTGGGAGGATAATTCATTAGCCTTGGTTGGATTACTTGAATATTTAACAGGTATAAGCTCTGCACTGTGGTGCTTCATCAATGGGAGTAGTGCAGAGTGTGACTTAATATGACAGGAAATGCTTACACAAGTTACCACCATGAGTCAAATAACTTTAAGATTACACTATTTAAAAGGAGATAGTGGAAGACAATGCAGCCAGTCTTGATGAGACCTGATTGTCTGGGGTCATATAGAAGGGGAGGAAGACCTCCTCTATCAGTGGTTGAGGGAAGGGGCATAGGGGGAGAAGAGGGAGGGAGGTAGGGAGGGATTGGGAGGAGATGAGGGAGGAGGCCACAGCTTGGATACAAATTGAATAAACTGTAATAAATTTGTAAATAAAAGTAAATTTTTGTAAATAAAAAATGATAATATACATAAAAAGGAGACAGAATGATGAATGACCAGGGAAAGCTTCACATAACCATTGGCATTTGACGTTGTTGGTTACTATTTTTGAGACAAAGTTTTGCTATGAAACCTGGGCTGAACACCAACTCGCAATCCTCCTGCCACAGATTTTTCATTACCGGCATGTGCCATCACACACGGTGACCCCAGGTCTTTAAATCAAGTCCACATTTGACGAGTTAGAGTAGGAGAGATGCCAGTGGAGGCAGGGAGGATGGGAGTGAGGAAGAGAGAGAGAGAGAGAGAGAGAGAGAGAGAGCTTTCACATAAATGAGAAAGTATGCACATGAGTTAGAGATAGATGCAGATGTTGGTTTGTTCTAGTTTGATGAAATTAACCTGGTTCATGGCTTCTGATAGCGTTATTTTTAGGAGGAAGTCAGAAAGAAATCATCCAGGAAATCTGTGTGATGAGATCATTAAACATTTCAGTGAAAGATACCCTTGCAATTAATTTCATTTGTACCATGCATGCTTATGAACCGCTATATTTGTTGGGATGTTGTGAAAAGGTCAAAACTAATTATATATTTGTTATGATGAGCTGAGAATTCTAGCTGTCATCTGTTATTTTGGTTCCCTAGAGACAATATCGACTCTATTCCATCTCTGCATTGGAATTTTGAGTGTGATTTGTTAAAGCATTAATGAAAATGTTTCTTTCATCACTGCAATTTGGTTTATTATGCTTAATGTCACCAAATTACTTTTAAATCTTGGGATGACTTTATTAAAAATGGTCTAATTTTAATTTGTTGCTCTAGTTATACAATTCATCATTAAGATATGAAAAATCTTTTTTTCAGAGGTATTTTAGAAGTTTTGATTGACCACAAGTACGGAAGGTGTTAACACATTCCATACTCTCTCTGGTGTTGGTTGTTTGAATATCTTTATTTTGTATGTGTTTTCTCTTACAGATATTGCTGTATATATCCAGGCTGTTAACTGAGGCGTTTACCTGTATGTGCACCATGGACAGATGGAGATGCAGATTTAGGCAAAACTCAACAGCTTCCACAATTAGGCCCTATAAAAATTAAGTATCCCTCTAAAAGTTCACCTTGGAAATGTGCTCGTGACTGTCTCAAGAAGGACACCGTTTGACACTCTCACTGAAGAGATTCATTCATTAGCTCACGTCTGTTTTATTACCCACTGTTTGAAAGTGGATGAACAACTTATGTGAAGTGGCTGAAAGTTAAAAGAGATATTCAGATCTACATGCTGAGGAGAAGTTTCTACTCAGAAGGGAGTTTACAATCTCATCTGTCACAAAAGATGGCCACAAAGGGGATGAGGCCTGAGATCATGCCCTCTCTATGTTTTGAGTATGACTTGAATGGCTTGCCTCAGAAATGAAAACGTTCAAAAAGTAAGTTGAGAGCACTAATAGTAGTAGTTTGCAGGCCACTTGAACGAAAGTGGATTTTATTAAATAATAAGGCCCAGAAGTGACCCTCTATTGTTTAAATAGAAATGCATGACAATACTTAAATGCTGCTTCCAGGCACCAGCAATAGCTATCTATATGTTTGTCTGTCTGTCTGCCTGCTTGCCTGCCTATCTATCTATCTATCTATCTATCTATCTATCTATCTATCTATCTATCTATCTATCTATCTA
>NW_026592666.1:5689870-5690610 GCF_907164565.1 Psammomys obesus
CTATCTATCTATCTATCTATCTATCTATCTATCTATCTATCTATCTAAAGTTATCCATCATTTATACGACTATTCTATTAAGAGATGATGGGAAAGAGCTAATTAGCCTATGCATAGTTCTTTAAAAATTTAATATAAATCTGGATTTACACCAAAAGCTAAAACTACCTTTTATGAAAGCTCAGAGTCTAGATTCTGAAAGATTTAAGGTGGAATCACTGTTCTTCTCGATAAGCACTCTGGCTACTTCTCTTACATTAATGATTTATTTTTCTGTGATGGGGAGTTTAACTTGATGTTCTATCTTCATGTGTTGATGCTGAGTGGGCACATAGACGGGGGACGAACTTGAACTCTGTGTACTACACTTTGTCTCTAGGAGTTAGGTATGACGGATGTGGTTGTAGTGACGGGGTGGGCAGAGCTGTGTTGTATTGTTTAACAACTTGTAGATTAGTGACACTGTGAAAGCTGTCTCACTTCTCTGAAAATTTCTGTAATTATAAAAACATCTTTACTTATGATTGCTTTGAATAGTATATGATCAATGTTGTGAATGAACTGCAAACCACCCAGATTTGGCTTAGAGTCATTTAAATGAGTGGTAGCTAAAACTATTGTTAACATTATCTGATGATATGCCTTTGATATGTTACTGAAAGCAGTGCCCAGAAGAATCTAGAACAACAAGACACACACACACACACACACACACACACACACACACACACACACACACA
>NW_026592666.1:5690620-5763670 GCF_907164565.1 Psammomys obesus
ACACACACACACACACACACACACACACACACACACACACACACACAAAAAAAAATACACAAGCACTCAAACATGTGTACTTATGTATTATATGTAATTTTCTTTTAATGTCCAAATGAAATGTCAGTGTTACTTGGATGCTGGTTCTTGACAACCCTGGCTCATCCTGAATTGTGGGAATTCCTTGTTTGTTGGGAGCACGGTAGGACGAAAGGCTCTTTGGGGTCCGATGGTGTAACAGTAAGTGCTGAGCTTGTGTTCCCTGCCTGAGTCATGCTTAGCAAAGCCAGCAATGGATTGGTGCCAGGGCTGTGAGGGGCCTGATCCAGCTCTTGAAGCTGTACTGTTAACCTGTAAACTGTATTCAAATGTTCCAGACACTGAGATGTGAGAAGCTTTGTACATCTTGCTGAAGAGGCCTGGAAGTGCTTTGAGTTCCCTGTAATCCTTCTTACTGACTTTTTTCCTGCTTTCTCATTGGGCGGTATGTTAGGAGCCGAGATATTTGGATCATCATCCCCCACAGCCCTTCTGAGCACAGCTTTTCACTATCTTTTCTCATCCCTGCTCCTCCCCCTCAGAGTCCCAGCATAAACCCAGAAAGAACGCTGGTCTCTTCACCTGTCTTCCTATTCAATCAACAGGAAGCCCCTTCCCCAGACTCCTCAGGAGCTTGGTGGAAAGACTTACTGCCATTCTTTTCTTGGATATCATGGACCATTTAATGTCTGTCTTCTTTTCAATGCTGTAGGCTAGAAGAATAAACTATTAATGAATTTTAAGTAAGAACACTGTAACTTCTGCCTTTTTTTTAGCCGATATTCCTAGTTGCTGTCAGTCATCTTGGGGAGAATCTGATGTAGTCTATGTTTTGAAACTCGTAGACTGGACATGTCTTTTTTATTATTAATTAATTTATTAATTATAATTTATTCACTTTGTATTCCAGCTGTATCCCCTTCCCTCGTCTTCTCCCAACCCCACCCTTTCTCTCTCATCTCCTTCCTTGCTGTTCCCAGTACACTGATAGGGGAGGTCCTCCTTCCTGTCCATCTGCACCTAGCTTATCAGGTCTCATCAGGACTGGCTGCATTCTCTTCCTCTGTGGCCTGGTAAGGCTGCTCCCCACTCAGGGGGAGGTGATCAAAGAGCTAGCCACTGAGTTCATGTCAGAGACAGTCCCTGTTTTCCTTATTAGGGAACCCACTTGGACATTGAGTTGCCATGGGCTACATCTGTGTTGGAATTCTAGGTTATCTCCATGCATGCTCCTTTTTTGGATTATCAGTCTCAGAATCACCTGCATGGATAGTGGCAAAGTGGAACTTTCCCTGAATGGACACTATTACTCTATTCATTATTTACATTTGAAACAATAACAGAAATCCTTCTGATAAAAACGACCTCATGTACATTTTAGTAAGACAAAGAGTTAAACCAGAGCTGCATCTGCTAAGGTAGAAAATAAAGTGCTGGTCAAGTCAACTTTACCTTTATTTACTCTTCTTCAACAGGCCCTCCCTACTTCCCTCTTCTTTTGGTATGTGTTCAGTTCACAGGGGAAGCAAGTCACAGCTTTTCCTTTTCTTCTGCTGTCAGGGCCAGGTGTGAGATGTGAATGGAAAATAAATCTTAGCTGTGAACATCACCATTTCTTCAACCTTGACCTTTCTCTCTCTCTCCGAATTTCTCACCTGAGCAATCTAATTCTTTAGCATCAAGAAATTGCTGAAGGAAGAAATGTTAGACCTAAGTTTTAATTAACTCTGCCATTGATTTGTACATAACTCTGCATGAGTCAGTGCCCTTTAGTGAATCAGATGAAAATCCCCAGAGATTAATGATTGTTCTCAGGAATTTTTCTGGACCAGGTTCCAGATTCTTTGTAATGTATTCTGGCTTCTGAATTCATTAGCTCACTTCATTCTTCACTGGGAAGCAGAGAGACCTACACAGAGCTGGGCATGTGTCTATGAACCACATAGTTTTTATGATGGAAACATCAGGCGATTATGTACTACATTTATAGTTGGCTTAAAGATCTTCTTTGGCAGTTTCACCTACTTTAATGTATTTTCAACTTAGCAAACTTTATATGCTTTGAAATAAAATTCAGTTTTGAAACTGAGAGGGAAAAGGCTGTCTGACTTAGCCTCCACTGGCAATTTGACATAGCATAGAGTCTCCTGAGGAGCAGTTTCAACTGAGGAATGATTTCCCAGATTGTGAGCATGTCTGAGGGCATTGTCTTGATGATAAATTGGCGTGGGAAGGCGCATCCCACTGTGGGTAGTAACGTTTCCTGGGCAGGTGCCTGCATGCAAGCCAGTAAACAGTATTCCTTCACGGGTTCTTCACCAACTTCTTGTTCGAGTTTCTTTCTTGACACCCATCAATGATGGATCTGAAAGTGCAAGCCAAATGCTCTTCTCTCCCTAAGTTACTTTTGGTCATAGTATTTTAACATAGCAACAAATATGAAACCAGAAGACCAATGATTGGACATTTGAGTATCTCTACAGCCAGACTGGCATGAATATATTTTAAATATTAGAATTTTATACACTTCCTTCCTCAAAAATTAGTACGTAAGATGTGAAAACATAAATATTTTCAAAAATGATAAAAAATCTGAGACAAAGAAAACTATTGAAAATGCAAAACACAGTAATTCGGATATAGTTTTTAGTGAAGTGAATACATTTTCCTTCCCAAAATATTATCATTCTAAAGCATCTTTAGCTATCTGGGATAAATGTGATTCAGTAAACAATGATTTGCAATGTGGCATCCAGATTTTCTAAAGTTACAAGTAATTTGACAAACAGTTTGCTGTGGAAACAGGAATGACATTATTTCTATTGCAACCTTTTAATGTTACATCCTTATTTTTAATTACAAAGAGTTTTTCATTACAAGAGAGAAGTTTTTTTTTAAGCCTACAATATTTAATGGGAAGACCATTGTTATTGGTTAATTTCATTTTAAAATGATTATTTTAGTTTTGTGTGTATTGGTGCTTTGCCTGCAGGCATGTCTTTGTGAGGGTGTCAGACCCCACGGAGCTGCAGTTACAAACATTTGTGAGCTGCTTTGTAGGTGTTGAGAATTGAATCTGGGTCCTTTGGAACAACAGCCAGTACTCTTAACCATTGAGTCATCTCTCCAATGCCGCTTAATTTTGTTTAAATTTGCCTTTTCCCCCACTTTATTAAAAAAATAGGTTCTTTTCTCATATCTTGATTACAGCTTTCCCTTCCTCTACTCCTCCCACTTCAGCCCCACCTCTCATCCAGATCCTTAAGGTTACATCCTAATGTGCTCATTTGATCCATTTTCTTCTGTTTGTAGCCTATAAAATAATCTGATTAATTTGAATTCTGAGTATTGGTTACTGTTGAGCAAAATAGCTCTCCAATATCCTTATTGCCATTTTCAGGGTCTTTTCTTTGGAGGGGGGTGGTCGTCCATGTAGCATAGAATGGCCTCAAACTCCCAGTCCACCAGAGGCTTGCCTTGTGTCCCTGATCCTTCTACCTCTGCTCCCCTAGTGTCAGGTTATAGGTGTGTACCACTGTGTCTGGCTTGGTGTTTTGTCTTTGTTTTCATGTCAGGAAATCCATTTTTATTTAAATCCTGAAAGGACTAGTTAAAGATTTCCAGAACTTAGAAAATAATCATATAGAAAACAGCAGGATTTAAGTAAATGAAAAACTGAGTTAATTCCTTCTTTTTCTTGTTTTCCAGGAAGACGAATGGCACCAGTTTCCATTAGGTAAGTGGCCTCTGCACTCATGTCATTTCCCCTGCTCCACTCTTCCTTCTTGACTCTCACTGAATTGCTATCTGAGTCATGCCGAGGTGACCCGCAGGTTTGGTCCTTTCTCTGCTTGACTGTGGTTCAGACTTGGCATCCTTTTGGATCATGGGAGAACGTTCTGGTGTACTCTTCCCTTCTCTTTCTGCTGGTCCTCTTCCCTTTTGTTTCCCCTCTGCTACAGTGATGGCTGCCTGCTGGGCTCATCACAGCTTACATTTTACATTATAAATATACTAAGGTTTTTCCTACCTAATTACAACTCAGTTGTTTTTATGTCCATGCCTTTGAACATGGGGCCTCCTTAGCCTGGCCTCCTTATGCCCTCAGTCTTATACCTGAATGTCACTTGCTGATGCTAAAGATTCAAGCCTTGCCCCTATAGGCAGCCTTTAGTGTCTCAGACACAGACAGCTGTCTCTGCATGCCTGTTCACCTTCTGACATTAACATTCTGGTTCTGCTTCCAGTAATAGGTATTTTTCCTTCTGCTTGTATGGGGATGAAGAACACATCTATTTTTTTCTCACATGATATCAGCATGATGCCTTAGAAAAGTACATTAAAGTACTTTTCCTTTTAAAAAGTCATTCTTATATAATATGCTTACTAACGTTTAAATAGTATTTAAACCATGTATAAAGTTAGATTTTAGAACTTGAAGATGAATGGCTTTCTTTTCTATATTAAGCAAGTAAGCCTCTATAAACTGAATGCATTTTTTTTAAACTCAGCCCCAAATGACTGTGTTTCTTACCATATTCCTCAGAGTACCAAATTCTATACCTAGTGATACTCCACACTCAGTGCCAGGAATGAGGGGAGGAAGTGGGGACAAACTGAGTCTCAAACTTAGTATGAAAAACAAAATCCACTGTTTATTATTATTTAGAAAGCACACATAGCAATTTATTGGGGGAAAAGAGAAAAATGCAAAATAAGTGTGCATACAAATTCATCTGAAAAGAATCAATTTCACTTCCCAAGTAATATCTATGTGAGCGTTAAAAATTGTGCATTTCTTCTTCTTTTATCCATGACTGGATTTATGGATAAAGATATGTGGAAACATGTCTCATACTCCTCAGAAATCCTTCTTCCAAATATGTGACATAGGCATGGCCTTTTCCTCTTGGAAGGTTTTTACAGGTGTGTTCTTGGATCACGCCACAGTCTCTTTTCTCTGAGTTCGTCTCTGATGACAAGTAAGGATACTCGTGAAAGAAGATTTGCCCTTAGTTCTTGACTTTTTCTTTAATTTCTTCTGATTCTTGAGTGAGATTCCCAGCTCTTCCATGATGGCATTGAAAGAGAGACACTAGAGAGCACAAAATAAGAAAGTGTCAGTGTCCTGGGACCCACAACCAACTGGCATTTACTTGTATCTCTTGCCTACCATTTGGTGAACATAAGTTACTGTTTTTAAGGCAGGTTCATAACTAATGGCCAACTCCCATTACCTCCTCCTCCACCCACTGGCCATTTGTTTTTATACTGAGGCAGTATAAAAGGAAACTGAGGCAGCAAGTTAGCTCAGTAGACTAGACTTATTGACAAACACACCAGTATAGAATTTCCCAGTTCAGGAAAAACAAAAACAAAAACAAAAACAAAACCCACCCAAACCAAACCCAACAAAACTCAAGGCTCTCAAAATAGACAACTTACCTTTGCTGAGACAGCAAAATAGAGTTAAATTAAGGCATTTCCCCCACTGAGATGATCCAAACATTGATAGGGTTATCAAGGCATACGACACTTCAGTAATGCTATAGAAAATGAACAAACCTTCTCTACACCAAGGCTTTCTTTTTTGCTCCCATGAAACCTTACTTTGTTCCTAAAATAAAATCTAAGTCTTGATGACTTTCCTTTCTGATAAAAAAAAAGAAAAAAACAATTTTAAATTGTATATTTTCTCCAAAAAAAACAGAGATTCTGGCAGCAGCAATGATGCAGCTGGGGTTGAAATGGAAAATAATGGCATTGAACTGCACAGCAAAAATAATGGTACTGCACAAAGGAACATGGAAAAGTGGAGGAACAATGTTATGCATATGCAGAATATATATATAGATACATATCTCCATTACGATATGCTATGTCTATTTGCATGCATGCTATATAATCAGCCAATACAACATAATGTGCTGTCATATCTTCTATCTGAGATGCGCTGTTTGGACACATTTCTGCCTATGGGGATCTACAGCTTTACTTTTTTGATGAGGGTACTCTGAAAATATTCTCCAGAGAGATAAGGTCAAAACTGCAGGATCCACATATAAGAAACACAAAATCGAATGGTCAAGGCATGGTGAGGGGAAATGGGACATTGCTATTCCCTGGATGTGAAGTGTCTGTTAGGAGAATGAATCCTTTCCAAAGATCTGCTGTAAAGTCTTTGCTGGAGGTGAACAATACCTTATTGTGCAGCTTAGCTTTGCTAAGTGTGTATAGTTCTCGAGTTCTGTGCTATTGTATTAAAAAGACAATTCCAGAAAGATATAGAACCTTCGGAACAGATGATTACTGTGCAGGCATTACTCTTATGTGATCAGCTCCAGCAAGACACGGCTGATAATGAGCTGACTGCATATTGCCAGGTATTTTCTGCTTCACAGAAAGACGTTGACCTCCTAGGTTCAGAAAAGTCTAAATGTTGGCATTCAACTTGTATTTTAAGAAAGTATAGTTCAAAAAGGCTTTGATGGATCTAGATGAAAAGTAGTTTCAACTTCTACTTGCTTTTAAAGTCCAATATGCAAATTTGGGTTTGAGATGCAAACTTTTTCAAAAATCTAGTGAGTTTTGAGAGACTTTCATCTCTGAAACATGTAGTTGTAGGATTTTATTTTCATTTTTATTTTCTATGGTGAAAAAAAAAAAAAAAAAAAAAACCTGAAAGTCCTGGTGACACTTGCTAGTTCACTGTCAGTTTAGGTATGCTGTGATCATTCAAGTTCCCTGTGAATGTCAAAAAGACTGTAACAATTGTTACAATCGCAAATGAAATATAATTATTTGTAGCATTGTGCTATGTCAAAGTCATGTGCTGCTACCTAAGTCAGATGAATGTTTATAGCATCATTTTGATGGATTGTGTTATGTGAAGGCTTTGATAAGAAATTTAAACACAAGGTTTATTCATTTCTTTTAGTACAGGGCATGTCTAATTTCAGGATGACCATTTAAATGGAGATGAAGAAACATAAGGAGTGTCAAAGATTTTATAAACTTTATTACATATGAACCTTGTTCCACCTATTAGGTAGATGGGCACAAATTGTTATTGGGAATATTAAGTCAAAAGAGAAAGGAAGTACTGTCTAATTCCACTTATATGGACTGCTAATCCCTGCTGATTTCACTGAAAATCATCTATGATTAGATCCTTTTTTAGTCATGGTAGGAGTTTTGTGAATTTTTTTCCCCATGAAAACATCTTATGAAAGTATACTCTTGCTTTTATTTTAACTCCCATGGATTTAAAACTATTCATGCCATTTTTAATTCAAGAGTAAAAATGAAATAAAAATGTACCTTCCATGGGAAAATAAAAGCACAGAAAGTGTTGGTAGAATGTTCTCTTCTCTATTTTGGGTAGAGAGGCGGTGATAGATTTTTATCTATTTTTCAATTTTAATGTATCTAATTTTTCTTTCAACCATAACTTTCAATTATGGTTTTCTTTAAAAGTGCATCATTCTCCAAAGTTTGGACAGCCTTAAAATGAAAGTCTTTCTTTTCTGATCAAGCCTAAGTGCTTGCTCCCTGATTGCAGTATGAGCAAGCTTCACTTTATAGATGATCTCGTCTGTCTTCTGTCACAAACTTTTTGACTCTCACTTTGTCTCTTACTGTCAAAAAGAAAATGGCAAGATATTGGGGCTGACCTTTCTGCTTCCAAATCTTTGATGTATCCACAAAGAAAGGTGACCCTTAAGGGCCCTGTCATTCTGACCACAAGTAAATGATAGGCTCATCACCAAGAAATGAACCAGTGAAAGTCATTGCTCAGCTCAGAGTAGCATGTCAGAGCAGCATGGGAAGAGCTCATAATCAGTCAGATTTTCAGTATTGTATCTCAGAATCTGCACTAGCTTCGAATGTTTCTGTAGTTCTTTGTTTATTTTGGCACCGGACATTTCCAATTTCAGGATGAGCATTTAAATGGAGGGGCAAGATGTGTCTAGGTAAATATCAGTTATAACTTCTACTTGATTTGAAAGTCCCATGTGAAAATTTCAGTTCCGGAATTTAGGAATTTCCCCCTATTCCTAGTGTCATAAATACATCATTTTTTTAAAGTGATGGTTTAAATTTCTAGATGCTACTTTTGACAGAAAGAATTAAGCATTGAGCTAACTGTCTTTCTCCAGCAACACTGTGATTACAGGCAGAGTCCTAGCGGTTGTCCTCCGCCAGGTGGTGGAAGGCAGATACTGCTATCATTTTCCTGGGTCTACGCTGGCTTGTCTGTTGCTGGTGGGCAGTGGTCACATCCCTAACATAGATCCACACGGCTATGAGTTATAGTTTGTAGGTGGCCACTAGCATCAGGATGCTGGAGTTGACACTTAGCTTACTTACTACTGGCAAGACAGTTTCTTTTTCTTTCTTTTTTTTTTTGATATGTATCAAATTTTTTATTAATTATTTTTATGTTTTAAAATTATTTTTATTTTTGTTAATTACAGTTTATTCACTTTTATCCCCCCTGTAGCTTCCTCCCGCCTCCTCTCCCAATTTCATCCTCCCTCTTCCCCACCCGTGTCCCTCTCCCAGTCCACTGAAAAGGGAGGTCCTCCTCCCCTTCCCTCTGATCCTAGTCTATCAAGTCTCATCAGAAGTAGCTGCATTGTCTCCCTCTGTGGCCTGGTAAGGCTTCTCCCCCCTCAGGGGGAGGTGATCAAAGAACAGGCCAATCAGTTCTTGTCAGAGACAGTCCCTGTCCCCATTACTATGGAGGCCACTTGGATACTGAACTGCCATGGGTTACCTTTGCGCAAGGGTTCCAGGCCCATTGAATTTCTTTGTTTATAAAATGGTACTATAATAGAGTCTTTTTCCCAGAGCTGTGATGAGAATTCAGTGAGCTGGCATGTGTGTGTGTGTGTGTGCGCGCGCGCGTGTGTGTGTGTGTGTGTGTGTGTGCATCCAAGTGTGTGTGAGAGAGAGGGGGTGGAGAAAGAAAGAGAGAGACTTCTCTTTTAGAAGAAAGGGAACTGAGCAAAAAATTATTCTAGCAGAGACCCAAATAAACAGTTCATCTTGAGCTGCGGTGCTCCCGGGAAGCAGGTATGCTTGGGGAGTTTGATTTCCAGAGTGCATTCTTCTTCCTAGCTTCTCCTGCTCCAAGCATTTCTCCTGCTCCAGACATTTTCCCCCTTCCTTCTTTCTCCTGCCTTCTAGTTTCTCTTACATTCCCTGTTGGAGAATTTCTTTTTATAGTTGCTGACTTCATGATGCCTCCTTTAGATTAACCCAGATGTTTGATTTCATGGTGCTAGTGTAAGCCTGAATGCAAATTATACAGTCTCTTCCTATCCCTTTAATTTTCTTACTGTGGATGCCCCCTTGGAAGGGATAGACAGAAGTTAGTGTTTTACCTGTGCCTCATTGTTACAACACTAGCATGAAACTCTAGGTTCAATACCCGGACCTGTACGACATGAAGTTTTGTTTGTTTAGTTTGTTTTTCGAAACAGGGTTTCTGTGTGTAGCCTTGGCTGTCCTAGACTCCGTTTGTAGACTAGGCTAGCCTTGAACTCACAGCAATCTGCCTGCCTCTGCCTCCATAAGTGCTGGAATTAAAGGAGTGCAACACCACACCTGGCTGACATGAATCATTTTTAAATGTTTATGTTATTTTGCTTCTCAAATAAACTATGTCCGAAAAACCTAAATAAAAAATGGTCCAGAGAGAGTGCCAAAGAAATTTCTGTATTATGTGATGTGAGTTTGCAGTATGTTTAGCCCTAGGTTTTCTCATATAGGCTTGATACTAGTGATCAGGTGACACAGGTTGTCCGTGTCCACTTGATTCCGTATAAACTTAGCATTCACACATTTAGATGTTCTGTTGCATCTGTGCATTTAGACAGATGCTTTGGAAAGTTATTTTGATGTTTGCAATTTTCGGATTTTTATCCCAACAACTTTTTAAGGGAGCTGTAGCCAGTGACATAAGAAGCCTACCCAATAATATAGTAACGTCTTATGTTGGTATAGTTTTTTCCCTTTAATTCAAATGAGTGACGTGACCTGTGACATTGACATTGTTAATAAATTTTCATGTTGAACACTGATAAGACAGATGCTAGTAATATTGTCATTTTATAAATGTAGCATCACTCACTGTATTTGTAGGCTTTTAAATGCAAACTATGACTTGACATTTTTTTAAAAATACCTTTTCAGTAAAATTTGAGATAAAAGAGAAATAGGTTACTGAGAAATCTGGGATTATTGCAGTAGTAGTAGCTTTGTCATGGTGTGGTCAAAATATGCCAGTCTCAATCAGGTTTTATTTTAAAATGAGAAAGTCTGAACACTCATGAACTTAGCATTGGTTTTATCTTGAAGCCTGCTGGCCACCAAACCTAGGATGTTCAATGTGGTGCTGGCTTAAAGACGGAAAACCTTTAAAAGGGCTGGAGTAGAACAAACCCACGTACAAGCACCGAGAGGCTTCGGGAATGATCGCCTGCTTGTACTAAGGCTTTGTTTATCGCAGGATCTGATCAGAGAGTAGAGAACACGCTTGGCTCCCTTTCCCTCACGCATAAAGGAAGGCACGTGAGGGCCATTCTTGCAGTGGTTATGTATGCGCTGTCTTGTGTATGGCTGCTGTGTCCTGCCTGTAACAGTGTAACAATGTACCATTTGCCTGGACATTACTATTTTTCTGAGTTCATTCAGAACCCATGGGTTACCTTTTATGCACCTGTCCCTGCATCCAGACACTCAATGTTGATCACATTCCTAGTTTCCACAACAGTGGTAATGTATTGACTGTGCCTGAGAACTAGTGAGTGAGCTGATTTTCGTCCATACTGAGAATCCTGGGGCAGAGGGAACCTAGGCACTGAAAAGCCATTTCACAGTTTGGCTACCAAGCTTTACCCTATCTCTGATAGTAGCCTCCTTGTTCGGACCCTTTCTCATACCGTTGATGCTGCTTTGATCTGGCCCCTCGTAGGTAACTAATCTCAAGCTCTGGTCTTTCTTCCCATGGCACGTACACTTACCGAGCATGGTTTTCCTACTCCTCTAACATCACCTTTCACATCTGGTGGGCCTCTTTTGCCTCCTTTTTCGTACTTTTCTCCCTTTCCTGCATCTGGAACCAAGATCATTGCCTTCTCAAATCCTAGATTTGAGGGTCTCCATCTGCAGGAATTTGTTCCCTACAGTTTTCCTGTTCTGGCTATTGCATTGTAACCACGAATCTGTAATGCCCACAGGACTGCCCAAGGACCCGCGAAACACAATGACCTTTTCTCTGGTTTATCTTTATCCAAAGGCTGACTTTAGCAACACATTTTTTTTATCATAATAAACACATTGTGGGACAACATGCTTAATCTAAACGAAATTCGAAGTTTTAAAGAAATTATGCACATAGGCCAGGCCAGGGCTATGAAAACCATAAGTCAAGTAGATAAGAGCAAGTAAGTTCACTCTGCTTTAACACTAGGGGTAATTTTATGGGATCCCTTAAGAAGTGTGGTTAAACACAGAGGCCGTGCAGCATTTTGATATTAATTTAAATGTTCCTTACCCTTTTTTCCCTGAATGGCAGTCATTCCCCCCCACCACACACTTTTAAAGTTGTAATAAGATGTTTTGTAAGGTAGGGATGCTAGGTGTCCAGAGAGAGAAATTTGCATATCTACATTCACAAGTGCACTTTGTGGAACCGTTAGAAGACATGCCAGTCTTTGAAACCATTGGCTATGATATCTACATGTTTGTAATAGAGGTTTGACATTAGAGATCCAGATTTGAGCTCTAAAAGCACAGCACACAGGTAGAACAAAGGATAGCTCATGAAGATACAGTTGTTTTATACTGTACGAAGCATACTCCCTGAAGGTCTGACTCATCTTGATATGTGGAGGGTAAGATAATGGAAAATATGCATGCTAACTATTTCTGCTGTCCTTCCCAGCATTCTTAGATAGGTTGTGCTTTAAGAATTGGGTCTTACCATAGAACAAGTCCTGTTTGTTTCTCCTTTGCCAATTTGTGTGTAATCAATTCAATGCTTCCAAGAATTGTCTTGGAAGTACATGCTTCCTTGTTTCTCTCTCTCTGTGGTGATTTAATATGTAGGTTCATCAAGATTGAGAATAATTTCTCAACTGCAGTAATTCCTGTTTGGAACAATTTGCATATGTTTGACTGTGTGGGCACCTCTCACCCTTGGTGCTGTGACGCCTGATTGGATTCTTTTCAAAGAGGAGACCTTTCTTTGAAGTACTGTCAAGGTGATGTAATCTTGCTTATCACCTTAAATTTTAATGTATTCAGCAGATACATACAATCATTTCCAAACACATACACAAAAAAGGATTTTATTTGCATTTTACTTCTGTTATTTTTCTTTCCACTTTCCTAGTATATTTAAAAATTACTGGGTTGAGATGGTAACTTCAAATTCTATCTTCCTAAAGTTGAGGGAAGCAAATTCATTTGCTCAGAGGCACATGGCCATTTAGCAGCAATGTGGAGGAATGAACTATTCTAATTCTCAAGACTTCTATCTATTGGGTCACACAGGATTTTCGGAGTTGGGATTAGAAGACAGTATTGTTTGTACATGGAAGGAGGAGTTTCTGGATGAATACTAAATGTCTCCTTGTTTCTCTGATAATACTGTTTGGGTTTCTCTGCAAAGGCAGTCTTTCCACCAACATAGGCTTCTGCATACTTTGTTACATATGTTCATTTGACCAAAAAGGAAAAAAAAAATGGAGCTGTGGACACTTGTAAGTGCATGGAAAGGTGCCAGGTGGGAAGACTTCTCTTGGACAATAGTTTTTCAGTTCCTGTGGTTTTAAAAGGCTCAAAGATCAAATGAGGGAAGCCGTCTACTTAGAAGTTGATTATTTTATATTTAAATACTGTAAAATTTAAAATGTCATTCAACTGGAAAACAGGGAAGAAAACCAGTTGTGGTTAAGTTTGTTGAACTTTCTCAGTTGTTGTGGGAAGCACAGTAACTTGACGCCATTCCTTGGGTCTTCATTATTATTTTTGCCGTGTATACACTGTGAGGATACTGTGAGGATGATGCCTGTTGTTAGCAGTTTAGGCGTCAGCTGAATTCAGCCTGTCATCAATGAAGTTCAAGTTTGGCAAGGGGTAAAACCATGCAGCTGTGCAACTATGGTACTGACCTGCTATTCCCAGCATGCTCTAACACTTGTAAACAGAAACTCTTTGAAATTTTAAGAAAGGATTTTTCCCCCATATGACCAGTTTCTATAGAAGGAAATTTGAAAGCTGAAATGTTTTTTATCCCTGTGCATCTGGACATGAAATCCTACAGATATGAGAAGCACAGTGAGATGTTTCCTACAGGTGAGCTACAATGTCAGCAGCAACAAGGGCATTTTATTCTCTGTAAGAGATTAATTAATGATGCTATTTGTAACAACTGTGCGTGCAGAAAGCAGTATAGAAAGAATGCACCCTTTCCTCTTGCTTTTACATGTTGTTCAAGCTTTCTAGTAAACAAACCTTGCAGTGTTAGCACCGGGTGCTTAGAAATTAATTGGAATTTATTGTGGTATTGCATTGTGGCTCATCCAGAATATAATATAATGTTTGTCAAATACAATGAGGGTTTTTGAAAATGATTTTCCTTGGATAAGTTTATAATCATATGAATCCATCTGATGTTCATATTACTTACTTAGTTTTTCTGAAAAAATGTTAAAATTCAATTCATAATTTTGGTCTAAAACAACAAAGTATAATATAAAGTTTTATTATTTTACTTCTTTGGATTAGGTGACTGACAGACTTATGAAGAAAAATTAATGTAATGTTATTATTGTTGATGTCTTTGTTCGATCTTTTAATACCTTTTTGCTTCTCTGCCTGACTTTAAGCAGTATTTTAAAAATAATACACAACCTGCTACTGTATTATAAAAATTCATGCTTACCATCTAACTTGACAAAACTGCTATGTTCAAGGTAGTTTTTTTTAAAACCCATGTTTACCAAGCGTTGTAAAGTAGAGCAACTGTACTCAGGATTATTGCAAAATAAATTCATGTGAGAAAAACTATCAAAAAGTCCCTAGCATTCAAGATAGCTCAAGACTCATGGGTATGACCTGATTTTAGAGAAATTTAATGCATCAAAGTTAACTTTAATGGAAACTAATGCATAGAACTAAATTTGAGTATTCTTTTTTTCAGGCTTTATTAAGCCTGCAGATGCCAGGCTGTGTCCACCAAGTGAACATATGGTGCTCAAGTGTAGGAACTAAAATCACTCCTCCAGATGACTGTGATTAACACGAAACTCTCTGAACTAATGATGTAAATACACTCTGATGGGTTTTGTTCTAAATTTCACTTGAAATGCAATGGACCCTGCAGAGGTCAATGGGTCCTAGCAGTTATTTCCATGGGAACAAAAACTGATTGTCTGAAGGTTGACAAAAGAAGAAAGTATGAAAAACCTTGTGAAGGCCTAAAGCAGCAACAAACTACTTACCTGATGATTTTTAGTAGGAGTAAATCTATCTTTTTCCAGTGAATGTTGAGATTATCAATTGAATATAATTAAGTTTCTGTCTTAAAGACATGCGATTTCTTCTTGAAGCCTCCTTTTAAAGGGTCCATTGTAGATAAGATGCCAAACATATTATCTCTCTCTGTGTCTGTCTGTCTGACTGTTTTTCATCTATCTAATAATCATCTATCTATTCATCAATCATTTATCTATCTCTCAATCATCTATCTATCTATCTATCTATCTATCTCCTTCATCATCATCATTATCATCATCAACTATAATCTATCACTTAGCATTACTGGTTCTATTTTTGCAATTACATGGATAAACTAGTGCTTAGATTACTGAATCTTAACCCTTTCTGACTATTAGAATCAACTAAACATCTCAAATTATTCCAGTTGACTTACCCTAACTTTACACTAAAAATGTCTGGAAAGAAGGCCCAAAGCTCCTACTAGAAGTCCTCATATCTTACCAATTCGGACCCTTCACTTGAGTATAGTGACTTTTCCATCCATTTTTAATCCATGTGCAGGAAAAATTGGACAGAGTTTGAATCTCTGTGTTTATAATCCCATTTTCTAAATCTGGGTTGGTGTGAAGATGCTGAACTCATTTTTGCACTGCTCAGGTGACCACACAGAAACATTTAATTTTTCTATAGAATGCAATATTTGATGACCGGTGTTTATTTTTTATTTTCTATGTCATGTTATTATTTCATTTAGTTCTCATGGTAGATGTAGAAAGTATCATCTGGGTGACTTTGGTCTTCTCAGGTGCTTTTAAAAAAGAACACTATGACCTAAGGGTTTGAGAGATACAGAATAGGATGGAAATTCTCCATCCATGACATCATATTACATATACTAAAGTACTCTGTGGTGAGGGAATGTTGAATGTGCTACCCTTTGAGTTATTTAACTATGAACACTAAATTAAGCACTCTCCAGTGGAACCTATTTTGAAAAATACTTCTTCAAAGCAATCTTGTGCTCTAGAAAGTAACTTCCCAGGGTTAGAAAATGTTAGTAACTGGCCTACACTGACTGCACACATGGCTTGCTTGAACCTGAATCTGGCTAATTTATAAATTCTCTTTTAACATTAATGTCATGTCTCAAGCTTCTGTACTCTAACATCT
This sequence comes from Psammomys obesus, assembly GCF_907164565.1. Classification (NCBI taxonomy): domain Eukaryota; kingdom Metazoa; phylum Chordata; class Mammalia; order Rodentia; family Muridae; genus Psammomys; species Psammomys obesus. The sequence continues at coordinate 5,706,344 of NW_026592666.1, forward strand.
GTTATTTTTGATTAAAAAAGCTGAATTAAAATTACTGAAAGGATCAAACGTAATGTAGTATAAATATTTTGAAAAGCATAAACTACTTTGTAAATATAAGAATTAGATAGCATACAGTCTAAAAGGACACCAAAATGCCATTTGTTTGTTTGCTTGTTTTTTGAGGCAGGATCTCATGTTACCCAGGCTTCCTTTAAACGCAACACATAATAGAGATTGATCGTAGATTTCTAATTCCCCTGCCTCCACTTCTTGAGTGCTGGGATTACAGACTTGTGCTGCCACACATGGTTTTGTGCATAATTGGGACTGAGGAGCATCACAGGCATCATGCATGTTAGGTAAAAACTCTCTAACCAAGCTCAGCCCAAGCCCTCATCATATTAACTTTTGAAGAAAATTACTTTTTTATTCATCTCTTAAGGATGGTCTGTGCAGAAAGGCGAATTTTGCTAGTTATTTTCAGCCTGAGTTTTCTGTATCATCCATCACTCAGAAAAAATTTGTAGCCACTTTGGTATATTAAATAGATTTTGGGAAATAAACTTAAATTGTTTGTGGATTCTGTATGTTGAAACAATGTCACAAAACTAAGAGTAATGTGGCCTTTATTCTGCCTGGCAATGTGATTCTATTGATTCTGATATTGTGACTTCTGATCGGAGACACACAGTAGCTTTTTCCTACTTTAATAACAGCAAATAAGTAGTAGTATACTTTTTAGATGTTTTCATAAGAGCTCATTTATTTAAAGAACAATGCTGAGAAACAACCAGTGCAGCAGTGAAATTTTCTGATCATGCTTTACTGAGGAACTATGAAGTTGATTAGCAGGAGTTGTGAGTAAAGTCCTAGAAGCCATTTACAGCTAAGCAAGAAGGTCCTGCAGCATGATTGCGCAGAGGCCAGAAACTCCCTCACTTGACATGTCACGATGTGCTCTCCTGACAGAGAACAAAGACCAACTGACGGCGTATTGAGAGACGATGAAAGGCAGTTCAGTTTCCCTACTCTCTGCAAAGGGGAAATGAACTCAGTGCAAACAGCAGACATTCTCTGTCACACCAAATTAAACATGCCATTGGCTTTTTGTGTCACTAAGCTGAGTTAGTGTGGGGTTTGTTCACTTCGAATGCAGGTAGAAAATAAATCTGCAGAGATCTGTAACTAATGCATATGGAGATTCTCTCTGGCACTTATTTTCTCCACAGCACAGTTAGAATGAATTAATAATGGTGATGGGTCCAGGGAAACGAACGTGAATTCGGCAAGGCTCAGAAAGGATGGCTTCGAGAAGAACTATGCTGTCTTTGCTGTGTGAGAAGGAAATGCAGTAACATTGCATGAAAAGATATTCATCATTGCAAAGACTGAGTGTGGCTGAGCAGCAAACAGAAGATGATAAGAATTAGTTCATAGTTTAGGACTCTGCTTGGCTCTTCAAGGAAAATTATATGTGGCTTGGAAGCAAATCAGGTTCTTTGTGGCTCTATACCTACAGACAGCTGCTAACTGCTCTTTGAAAGCCTGATGTTGCTGAGTTTCTGTCCGGAAATCATTTTTGACTGAGCCTCACATCCCTGAGTGAGGTTCACATTCGGTAATCCCCTTTTGCCTTCAAGTTCGACCATTATTCTTTCAGAGGTGGTTTCTGAATCTTTAAGAGCTGAGGCACCTTCCAGGTTTTGGGTAAATAATGCATTTAAACTTTTGGGACCAATTTAATGGAAAATTAAACAGTGTTATAGAGTTACTTGTATACTTATTGAAAAGGCATAGTTACAGAAAGTTTGAAAAATATAGGTCTAGAGAACACAGGAGACAGGAAGAGGTAAAGAGAAGGAAAGAAAGCTCACAAAGATAAAAAGAAGTGCACAGAATTAGCATTTACCCATGCCTTGCCCTGTTGTGTGTCCCAATTTTTGCTTATGAAGAAAGGGTCATTTATTTTTAATGCATAAAAGAAGCACAAGATGACAATTTTGGACAGAAATCATTTCATATATATGTGTGTGTATATGTGTATACACACATCCATGAGCCTACATTCCCATAAAAAAACTCTTCGTTAGTATATAGTGCACATCTGTTCCAGAGGCCTGTCCAGGGTACCTGGATTAGTGTTTGTACATTTTGCTAATATAAAGGGAAAGGGCATGATAGCAACTTCTGCTTCATAGATGCAGGTACAAGCGACACTCATTACAAGCAATTCTACTGGAAACAGCTTTTAAAAAGCCTCAGTTATACAGTATGGACTGAGGACTGTGTCCGAATCCCCTTTTCCTCTCGTAATAATTTGCCACACTCTACATCGGTAGATAAAGTAGTCCCAGAAGTGGAGTTGGTCGGATGGGTTTGTTTACACTGCAGTCCATAAAAGAAACAAAAAGCCTTGCATGCAAAAGAAATGGAAAAAAATAAAGTGAATAAACAGAAAGCAAGAATGAATGCTTAGATGAAAAATTAAATCAAATGAAGCCAGCAGTTATGAAGTAGCACATTAAAGCATAATATATACAAGCTTTTATTTTTCAAATTAGTAGCATAAAACAAGACACCTCAAGAGCAAATTGAAAGTTAAAGCAGACCAGTCCATTCTATCTACTAATTAATGACAGTTTTCTATAATTAGGCCCAGGAAAAGGGTGCTCTATATTCTCACAATTGCTTTTTAATTCGGGGGAGGGTTTTCTTGAAGAAACAAAGTTGTAATGAATCGTCCCCCATGTTGGACACTCAAAATATAGTTTGCACATAAAAAAGTGGTTATTAATCAAAACCAGATTTGCAGGACTCTGTGCAAACTGAGCGTGTGAAGCCCTATGTTGAGAATTATTAAGAGTTTCATGATATTGGTAGTAGAGCTAACAGTGCTTAGCTTTGAGATTCTAATGGTATCGTTAACTTAAACTAGTGGATTAATACACTGCAGTGTCCTAGAGCTCTGTATTTTATTCATCTTAGTAAGGAATTGTCTTAAATCACAGTCAATCCTGGAGCTTTTTCTCCAAACCATCTAAGTTCAAGGCGTGAACACCTTTAAAATTAAAATATGTAAAAATAGCTTGACTGTTGAAATTGTCCCATCATGCTAGATGCAATTTTAAAATATAAAGTTTCAAATATATTTTACTGTCATTTTGTACTGTTTACCATATTCATAGCAAAAAAATCACATAAGTTATCTTTCCACATGTTATATGTCAATGTAAGTAAATGCCCAATTTAAATACACTGCTTTGTATTTTTATAGAAATTGTTTTGCAAAGTGTACCCATCTCAGAGCGTATACTGAAGGGCTGGTAACATTTCTCACAAGTGTCTTCTGCAATTTTAGATTTATGCCTCCCTTGCTCTTTCTACACTTTCTATATTAAGAGCAAATAACTGTCAAAGAAATGAAGTGGGTTTGGAATTCCTGCACTGCCATTCCAAATAGTGCTAATTGGATTTAGGGTACAAGACTCTTCCTTCTCCTTATTAATAAATGATAGACCTGCGGTGCCGGCAGCGCCTGGCAGGGATTCAGTGCTCTTTGCTCTTTGCTCAGAAATGGCTCTTCTGGGCATCTAATCCAACAGACAGTTACAAAAGGAAAAGTACCCTTAAAATTCTCAGATTTAAGACAAGTTCAAAGTGAAAGCTACCCTGTCTTAGAAAAAGAGGACTCACCTGCTCAATGTCATTGTTCTTCCGTGATTTGTATATAAATTCACCAATGGCTACAAATACAGAAAGGACAAGTCCTGCAGCCAGAACAATGAAGATGCCCCCAATATTTTCCACTCCCAGAGCACTGGCTTCTTTACTGTCTTCTTCAGGGCAGCCATTTCCCCTCCACCATTTCTCTTTCATCATATGCAGCTTCCCTTCTTCTTGTAGTTGAAGAATGGCAATTGTAATTTTATCCCGGTAAGGAGAGCCTGAAAGTTGGGGGTGATTTGGATGTTGGTCAACATATGATTAAGAAGATTTCAAGACACTCAGCTATCTTAGTGATAAATACTCCAGAGTTGCTGTGAAACCTTGATGAACAAATTTATCAGACAAGGTTGGGAATGTCCAATCTTCTATCTCGAAGGCTCTAACTGATTTGAAAAGAGAGAGGTGACGTGTTGCAGTTTCTCATTCTAAATAAAGGAATTCTGTGTCATTCTTCACCAGTCTTTTCACATGTCAAGGGATTTACGTTTAGATTATACCTTTTCTGGAACCTTGTGAACTCCTATTTGGCCATTCTTTCTTCTGTTTACCTATCTCTGTTAGAGTTCAGTTATGGCCACATTTCCAGCCAAAGGGAGCTAAAGTGATGGCTGACATTTCTAGTCTTGTGTTATAAATCTATCCCACATGCTCTGCTTGCTCCCTTTTCCCACATACACTGCAATAAGGAAACACTTTAATGTCAGTGGTGATGGAGGAGCCACAGCATAGAAGGAATGTAGGCTCTAGGGTCACTGCAGGAAGCACATCCTCTCATTTAACCCAGACTGAGCTATGACAATTAAGGATTTTTACTGTGCAAAACATTAAAACATTTCAGATGTTTACAGTGGTTCTTCTATATTGATTCATGTACCAATTAAGATAAATTATGCTTAAATTAGCTATAAGGTACTATAATGTTCTATGGCAAGAACTTGGTAATTTTCATGGTCTGTCTTCTGATAATACCATTAAAACTTTAATTATGAAGGGCTGGAAAGTGCCAACATGTATACATGGACATAGTATCTTAATTCTGAATTCCTATGTTAATCAATGGAAAAGAGATAAAGCAAGATTCCTTTACTCATTTAGTTCCTTGGATGACAACATTTTTGATAGTATTTCTTCTCCTTAGTAGTAGAATGCTCCCTTTGCTTTCAACAGGTAAAGCCATTCCTGGTGAAGGCAAAGTGAAAAGTCATGTATTGTAAAGCAAAGGCAAAATCTTAGGAATAGTAAAGTCAAGACTGTTTGTTGAATAGGTTCAAAGAAAATAAAAATGTGAAGGTCTGATTAAGAACCAAGACTCAGTCAGTTCTTATTTGTTATGTCTCAGCGCTATTTCTGTGGAAGTGCTCCCAGCTGCCCTCCCATTCCCACCGATGACTCGTGTCCCATGCAATAGCTTAAGTTCAATAAGCTCAGGTCTTATATTTTGTCATTTCTCATTTATTTCATCATAAGACAAAAAGCAATTGTCAACACTCAAAAGCTACCTTAAAAGGACAGTGAAATGCTTTAGAGGGAGATTATAGCTTGTCAGTTCTGAGTATGGATTTTCTTTTGGGGGGGGTGAGAAAATGGATTTTGGAAAAAAAATAAAAAAATATCAGCTATTTGCTTAAACTTTCCCAGAACAACGAGTAGAGGCAAAATTAGCAGCATTAACATCCTCAGAGTATGCAAACAAATGAGAGAACCTGGAGAACTTTGCTTTCAGGTGCATGGAAGTGCTTAAGGAGCAAGAGAACGCTTGGTCATGCTGTACAGTAGGCGTGGTGATATATGCACTGGGTACTCAATAAAGCTTGCTGCCACTCTCCTCCTGCCTTCAGGCTGCACAAGCCCTAACACACTACAGATAGATGGAGAACCAATCTCTGCTTAATGCTGGTCTCTAAGGAAGGTAATTTCCAGCCTTCCAGTAACCTGTTTAAATCCTAACTGCTCTCACTCTCCTCAGGTCTTATTTTAAGTCCCTCAGGAGGCACATTTCTAGAGCCTCTGTCCTGAGAGTCTCCAAGCAGCAGCTTTCAATTTTAGCTTGGGACTGAGCCAACTTTGCCAATCTTCTATTATGGAAGAGATTTTGGAGACTCTGGGGACTCAGGGCAAGACTAGACTGGCAGAGACCTTTTCACATCTGCATATCTTTTAGCTTCAGTCTTTGTTGCTACTAAGTGGTCTGATTGACATTAGAAGTGACTTCTTGCAAATCATTTGAAAAAAAAAAAGTATGTGTACACATGGATCTTCCTGAATAGCAACTGATCTTTTTTCAAGAATAAATTCATCATAAAAGAAACATATCTCAAATGTTTCTAGCAGCTGTATTCCCCATGGATGAGTTTGCTCTGAAGCCCACCATCTGTTCCAATTATTCCCTCATTGTTTTTGCTTTAAAAGCATGACAGGTTTATCACCACTATGAAAAACTCCTGGAGTATATGTCTTTTCATCTAGGAAGGGGAGATGGAGGCTCTTTAACATTAGCATTTGTTATAGGTAACGTTGTCAAAAGAGAGACTGAATGAATACATGTATGTCTCTCCATGTAATGGGCATCATGATACAAAAATACAGACAGAGTCATCACAGAGGCAGCCTTATTCACAGGAGGCAGGAAGCCCTCCACAAAGCACTTCATCCATTCAGCAGAGCAGCAGGCAGAATTAGCTCCCATGATTCCTGCCTCATACTACCACTACACTGTCAGAAATCTTAGATTTCTTTTTTGTTTTTTAAAATTTTTTTTCAGGACCTTGCCTTTACTGGGTGACCACTCTACCACCAAGCTGAGTCCTAAACCTCTAAGGAGTCCATTCTTTAAAAGGAATACCGACTAAAATTCTTATGTTAACATGCAACTGCTCTCAGAGTAATGTGCTTTCTTGTTTTCTATAATTTTTACCACACAGAAAATTTGGTAAGACAGAGGGATGCTAAAGGGATAGGGGTTGGGACTGTATGATAGAATATGGAGTGAGAAAGGTTCAGTGTAAGATAATCTAGATTAAAGATGGCTGAATTAAGGAACTCTAGTTGCTACCCAAGAAGACACAGCCTGTCACAATCAATCCTGGGCTCCCAGTTATGCAAATATTAAGGCAAAAACATCTGTTCCTGTTTTTTCTTTTCTTTTCTTTTCTTTTCTTTTCTTTTCTTTTCTTTCCTTTCCTTTCCTTTTCTTTTCTTTGCCAGCTTATACTTCACTTACAAAACCAGCTGTGAGGAAACATAAAGAACATTGCTCAACCTCTCTCACGCCTATTATCTAAAATGAGATAAAATGGCCAAGCTAGGTTAGGGGGATAGGACATTGTTTTAAGGCCCCAAAGGTCTACTATGTCTATTTAGTTATTTTCTAAAGATCTTTAGGAGCCCTCTGAATAGCATGTTGAATAAATAATACAAGAGATTCTCACTTGGAAAAGAACTACCAGGAACACTGGTATTTCCATCAGGGAAAGGCATCAGAATCAGAGGGCCACCCAGTTCTAGTTTGTTGCCTGCTCTTTTCCCTGTGACACTACCTACTTTTCTTCTTCAAGTCTGCAAAGGAAGCTTCACTGTTAATATGCCACATCCCTGGGATGCTCTCATTGGTTAAGCTCTGTATCTTTGGGATACAGTTTTTCCTCCTTGTTTCTGGGTCAAATGACCCCTGAGAGTCCTTGAAAGTGTGTTCCTTATTGCTTATTTCTTATAATTGTCCCCATGGCATCTTGTCTATTGGTCCAGCTGTAAGCTTATGTCTATAATGTGATATTTATGCTGCATACATGGTTTTGTGTGCCACCTTTTGTACATGTTAGATGACAAGTCCATTAAAGAGTTTAATTCAAATTTGCCTAAAAATTAGTAAACATATATAAACTTAGTCCACATTCATTTAAACATAAATAGAAGAAGTTAGTAATTTTAAATTGACAAGAAAATTTAAATGTCTCCACAGCTGATAATAATAATATACATTATTATTAACAATATACATGTATTATTAACAATAATACAGTGGTCTGTATTATTGTTATTATTTTACATTTCAAATACAACTTTTTGGCTTTTCATTAAAATATTATACTGTATTATGGGGGGATACAATATGAATAAAGTGTAATTAATAGAAGTTAAATAAAAAATTAAAAAATATTGTACTGTGATCTGCTAGTAACAATATTTAAGAAAATTGACTAAAAGATACTTCATATTCTATCAAAATAATTACACTTTCTGCAAAACATTTTACTGCTAAGAAAACTGACTCTCAATAAAGTCAAAACTTAAGTTTTATAACAGCTGAACTTTAAGTGACTACTCATTCTTCCAGCCTGGTGAAGCTCATGTTTTTGGTGTTTAACAGCCATGGTTGGATACTAAATTCAGTAAGGGTTGTCTTAGGTTTCTATTGCTATGATAAACACCCATAACCAAAGCAACCTGGGGAGGAAATGGTTCATTTAATCTTGCAACTCACAGTCTGTCACTGAAGAAAGTTGGGGCAGGAAGGCAAAGTAGCTACCTGGAAGCAAGAAATAAAGCAGAGACCACGGAAGGACACTGCTTACTGGCTTGTTCCCCATGGATTGCTCAGCCTGTTTTCTTGTGCCACTGAGGATGGCAAGCCAGGGGTGTGTCACACACCCACAATGGCCTGGACCCTCCCACACCAATCATTAATGAAGAAAATGCCATTTAGTCTTACCTCTAGGCCAGTCTGATAAACACATTTTCATAACTGAGGTTTTATTTTCCAAGATGACCTTAGTTCACACTGACAAAAATACTAATCATTACAAGCATAAATGGGATAAAAGAACAGAAAATATTTTGTTGCAATACCTCTAAAAGGGTCCTACACTTTGGTAAGTCCCCTATTCTCTTGATCAGAGAGGCCATGGAGACCCACATAAAGTCTAGCCACTTTGCATTCTTTGAAGAGGACGTTCAGCACAACAAAGTTTCTAGTGCTTCCTAGGGAAGTAACATGGCTAGCAAGACCTTACCCTATCCTGGTGCATGACAAGGTTGGTAGAAGAATACTAAAGGAGCCAACACATACCTCCTATATCCCTTACAGGATCCCATAAGGAAGCTTAAGAGACCGTAACGAAAAGAGGTTCATTTGTTACCACCTGCATGGTCTAAACACCCAGGGGGAAAGTATAACCAAAGAGTAAAAAAAATTGTATCACAAGCAAATTTTAGTAGCACCACAAGCACTCTTATTCTGACCCTGTTCTGTCAGGAGACCTGGTATTTCTAAAAACACACAGGTAAAAGGCTTTACCCAGTTAAAGCGGATGCCTAGATCATTACCAGACAACTGAACAGTGACTGGCCGCATCTAAATCTATCTTCTATATTGATATGCTGTTGCTAAAACCCCCAATTCTCTGTGTCCATAACACAATAGGCTTTTGCCTTTCTGCTACCTTTTCAAGTGCATTAAAACCATTGTGTGTGTATGTGTGTGTGTTGTGACTGACCCTATTGCTCAGTTTTTCTGTTTTGGTTTTCTTTTGTTCATGGGTTAGCTTAATTCTCAACTTGACATTACCATGAATCACCCAGGGAGAGATGCCTGACGAGGGATTGCCTATACTGGGTTGGCCTGTGGGCATGTCTGTGGGGCATTGTCTTAATAAGTTAATGCTGTGGGAAGCCCCTGGCCAATGTGGGCAGCACCATGCCCTGGCAGGAGCCTTTAACTGTATTAGGAGGGGCGATACCCAGCTGAACACAAGCAAGAGAGGAAACATGTCTGTATCCATTTCTCTCTGTTCTTGAATGTGGATGTGACTAGGAGCTTCCAGCTATCCCTACTGGGATTGCTCTGTGAGAATGGACTGGAGCATAGAATTGTAATTGGAACAAGCGCTTTGTGCCCCAAGTTGCTTTTTGTCAGCGTATTTTTCCTTTATCTCAGACACAGAAATGAAACCAGAACACTGCCCAAAGACTACTCATAAAGCTCATTAATCAAATTACTAAATTAGCCCAAGGTTTTTAAAATAATATTGCAACACTTATTTTTCACTTGCAACAGTTGTGCTGAGCCCTTGATTTTCTGATTACTGTTTAAGATGGAACCTTAATTGTGTGTGGTGAAGGTAGAGGCTGTTTTTATGTAACATATGCAGGCAAGTTCAGCAAAGTATAAGCAGTATCCAACATGACAGTGATTTTCAAGAACAACCGTCTCAAGGAAGGCTTGACTAGGGGGTTTCAAAACCATTAGCAGGTCTTTGTGTGTGTGTGTGTGTGTGTGTGTGTGTGTGTGTGTCCCTTTCTGGGATCACTTGTAGCCATATGCTTACATTTTCCATTTAGTCCCTGAATTTTAACCTGCTCATCAAGTTTGTGTCTTCTGGAGTTGAACAGTTTCACCTTCTGAGGCTGCTTCTGCAGGATTTTAAGCCCCTGCTAGCCAAAGATCTGCTTCCTATAAGATCATTGGACGAACAAGGACCTTCTGTCCAAACCACATTTAAGTAGGTTTTGTTTGTTTTGTCATGGCTTCCCCTGAAATGTCAGCCAGGATAATGGATGATAGGTCAGACCACTAATTTGTCCCTAATTAGCTCAAAGCAACTACAGAAGAGACAGCTAACAAATCTACCAAGGACAGATAGTTTGTCTTCTGGAGGAGAATGTGGAGGGCCATAAGCAATAAGCTAGTCAAAACACAGAGAACAAATTACTGAAATGACCATGGTATGCGCCCAGCACTAATTGATACATCTACAATACAACTTCTGTACACAAGTCTCAGGAAACATTGTGGAAGAGGAGAGTAAAGATTGTAAGAGCCAGAGGACTAGAGTTTCTGCTGTAAGTTTGTGCCATCCGTCTAGGATAAGAAAGCTGCACCTTTGAGATCTCAAAATGGCTGCCTGAACAAGACAGTAACAATTCCAACACCAGTGGGACATTCGGGTGTAGATGGGGGAAGTCTCCTGGACTTCCCTCTATATTAAAAGCTGCAAGCTAACAATTTCTCAGAGAGGGAGAATCAGTTTTCCCCAGGGATCAGCTCCTATTTGAAATCCAGTAACGCTCATCTCTGGAATCACACATGCAGGTATTACTAAAAGTACTCAACAGGCTATTTTTATGTTTACTGATATTTATGTATATGTAACATCAATGATTAAAGAAGAGGATGTGGTGAATTTGAGGAGAGGAAGACATGGAAGAGTAGGAAAGAGAGAGAGAGAGAAATGATGTAGTTTATATTTTCATTAAGTTGACTTTTAAGAACTCAGAAAAGAAGAAGAGCAGAAAATGGAGCCAGTCTCCTATTACCGACCTTCACAGGCATGGCTTAGGAATCCCAGATTGTTTATGCAATGCTGTACCTTACCCTTCAGTACTGCACCCTGTGACCTGACCCTTTAACCAGCATTATTCTTGTTTGAATGGCACAACTGAGGGATGACACAACTGAGATTAGATACACAGTGGCTCTTAGTAACTTCCCAGAGTTGTGTGCACTGGGTAGTTTTCCTTTGAATGGAAAAAAAAAAACTGTACATGAGAAGCTCAGCCTAACCACAAAAGTATATTTCTGAAAGGGAGACCTCCAGCCCATTGCCTTATGACTGTATACTGCCTACCACCTAGGATGGTTCTCTTGAAGTACACTCGAGTAACCTGTTCTGAGTATACCCAAGTATACCCAGTAAACTGTTCTTAAACAAGCGCTAACAGACGGGCAAGAAGATAGTTACAGTGTCCCTGGTGTAACTGTTCTTCTAAAGATTCAGAGGACAACAATGATAATAAACTTAGTTTCTTATTGGATATGTTAATATCTCTAACAAGTAAATAGTGGGGAGCCAAACTGGTTATGCAATTGAAGGTCTTTATTTGATTAATTAGTATTGATATGGTGAGTCTTATTAAATATGGGGTTGAATGTAGATTTTAAAATAGTTAAATAGCTGTCAAATTATTAATATTTGGAAATTTATTTCACCTAAATTATGACTTTGTTTTTTGTTGGGGAAATGAAACATCTGGCCCTACTTGTTATTGAAGTCCTCTGGCCCTACAGCTGACTGATGGGAAGGGTCTCCTTTAGACAAGTCATGCTCTCTGACAGTTCACAGCTGACAGCATCACTGGTGCCACTCAAGTAAGGCAAACCAGCGTGACCCACGAGGCTTCTGTGAGCGCTGAAGTTTATGGCCCTCGCCTGCTATTGACGGTCACGCTGCATATTCCCTGTCGTGCACAGTAAGAAACTGCAGACAAATAAATCAAGTTTACCTTGGGCTCTTAGTTATCTGGATCAGCTGCCGCTACAGTAAATGGGATCAGCCCACAGGTCTAGGTGGCCTTATTCCTCTCCTTTGGATCACCAAAGCTTCACTTGGGAAGAACAGGCTGGCTCTATGACAGACTTTGTAAGTATAGTTTTCTATACAGTGATACGATCGGAAGGAGCTTTCCATGCAGAGAGATCAGTAATTGTTCCCTGCACTTAGACATGGCTGCTGTTTATTCCTGTTACTGGCCTAGAAGAGGATAGCATAGGGGTATGTAGTCCTTTCAGGCAACGGGACAGCGGGAAGCACTGTGCTATTGAACTGAACAAATGGAAATGTCTGGAGGTGTTAGATGGTTATTGTTTGAGTCCAGTTTATTTTTTGAGAAAAGTTTAAATTTCAATTTCAACCCTTCTCTTTGGAAAGATATGGCATTGCCCCCTCATTTGTAGAGATGGAGCAATAGCTCTCTACATGCACAATTAATTTTCATCTCTGTGTAGAATTGATTTCCTTATATTCTAATATAACTGAAGGTATAAAAACCAGGCACATAAGATATCAAGAAAATAATCTTTGAGGACTAAGTAGGAAAATATGTTTTTTTTAAAATATTGGTGGTAAAAATAAAATGTATACAAATTTTAAACTCATACAGTGTGCTAAGATATAAGATAAATAGTAGTTGAAACTTCATCAGATGAAGTATCTGAGATTCCTCAACTTAAACCATGCCTCATTTTTGTTTTAAGTGGATGTTTCTGTTCCTTGCTAGTCTGCTAAAGACTTTGCACTTCTCAACATGCTGAACACTTGTAATCAACATCACCCGACTCAGCCTTGGTTCGTGCCTTGTCCCTCTTACCGATGGGCGTTCCCACTCCGTAACCTTTGGAGTCTATGAGGCCCCCAATCTGGGTGAGGTTGCAGTTCCTCTGCGTCACGTACTCAATGTTGGTGGACTCCATCAGCAGGGCGTAGTCAGTGGTGAGCACCCTTTGGATCCCCTCATCGCTGTTTTTAACCAGTGCGCTTTGCTGTCTACTGCTCATGAAAGCCCACATTTTCTCATAGGTGGATATCTTTGATTTCTGCAGAGAGAGAAAAAAGTACACCCACCAGCAGAAAGCGCTGAAAAAACAACAACAACAACAACAACAACAACAAAAAAAAAAAAAACAGGGCCTGAGCCTGTTCACCATTCTAATGTGTCAAATAGTAAAGGAGAAACTTTTTCCTTTAGGTCGGAAACTGGATGATGTTGGGACATTAGTCATACAGGTAGCTGAGAAGAGCATAATTCTCTAAAGAGGAGAACCGGGAGACGCTTAGATCACAATGACAGAAAAGGAGACATTGACAGATGGAAGTCGTGGCTCAAGGTCCTCTTCTTGGTTTTGATTGGGGAAGAAAAAACATGAGCACCAGTAACAGTACTTGTGTACTGAAATGTTGACATTTGACCGCGGTACTTCACAGTCCACTGAGGCAAGCTGAACTGCTTGCCCTCCCAGGACTCTGCTCATTTACCCTACTTCCCCTCAATCCCTGGACAGTGGTTGTTTTATTGTTTCCAGCTATACAAGCTCCAGTGTCTGGCCAGCGCTACTGGGCTAAAGACAGCCTGGGATATGCTACTTGCATTCTCTGCTTTATTTGTTAAAGAAGTGCATTCATGGCTAAATTCTCTACAAATAAGGGATGTAAATGCTCCTTTCTAGTTAATATTCAAACCAGAAGACTATTCCTACTTCTTATGTATATAATTTCTCATTGCAATCATATTCTAGATAACAAGGGCTACATATTTCATTTTAAAATGTTCTATGATTATCATGTCTTTTATTCCGCTTTTTGGGAGAATCAATAATAGGCTATATATATATATATATATATTGTATGTGCATCTATACATAGCCACAATTACCTCATTATCTTCTTTTCTTTGTTAAAACATACTGCCTGCATTTCCATATTGCTTACATATGGATTTCCATTCTTTTGAAAAGTGATCTATGATTAGGCATTTTACATTTTTACTCTGTAATTTCCATAATGTTTCAAGTTTTTCCTCTGAATTTGTCTTCATTTGCATCAGTACACCCTTCCATTTATTTCAAGGATCAATGTCATCATGGGGATTACTGATGTTTTCAAGCTAAGCCTGGTTCAGCCACATGCAGAGTCTTTGACAAGGCCAGGGTATATCATGTTAGCGCTGCAGAGAAACTTAAAACAGGAGTAGGGGCTGCAGACATGGAATGAAGTACCTGTGGAGTCAGCTTTAGTGCCTTGTGCATGTTCAAGTGTTCTGGGAACTCACTTGACTCCTATGTCTATTTAGGACTTGGGTTAACAGAATAAGCCTCGTGTATTAGGGATGGGTGGGGCTTAATTTGGATTGTTAGACATTTGGAGAGTCCCATGAGAAGTCAATGCACTTCCCTTGCATGTGGTGACGTACATACATAGGACCCATTCTGTCATGAAGCCCAGGACTTTAGTCCACGGCCCCCAGGGCATCTGCAAATCTGAGCTAATGTCTCCACAACAAAAGTGGGTGCTGGGTGTCAGGGCTGATGCTTCATTTGCTGATGGTCTCAGCCTTATGGAGTCTGAGACTTCTAAATTCTTAATGAAGAGAAGAACTACTAATACCAAACCAGGGAGTTCACTCTGTCTTTTTTGCAGTAAATGTATGGCTGAAAAATTATTCCTTTGTCTGAAATTACCTTAGGGAGAAATAATTTTCCTTGAAACATTAAATTTTAAAATTATCAGAGCCTTTATAGATAGGTTCAATGAAACTATTACTTTTATAGATGAGGAAATTTTGGTGCAGATTATTTGGAGGCCTCAGAAAAAGACAGTGAAAGTTAACATCAGAATCAGGAATCCCAATAGTTCATTCAGTGTTCCTTCTGCTGATTTATGATGACTTGGGTAAGGTAGATGTCTACATTACCAAAATTGTTTTGACAACGACTTTAATATTATTTGATCTACATGTGAAAACATAGCACTTACTAAAGGGCTGGCATCCTCCATAGGCCTTTTGTTTTATGTTGATACAGCATAGACATCAGCTTCTGTGTAAACATTTCACAGGAAATTTATATTTTTCAGTATTTTAAATTCGTTAAACTGAATGTTGTGGTTTAGAAAAGTGGAATTTTGCTTTGTAGAAGCAAGGGACAAAAAATAAAATGCCATTTTATTCATCGTAAGCAGATGGCATGAGAAGGACTTCAAGTCATGCAGCCACTTGGAGATAGTGGATTTTCTATCACTGGATATCTACTAAGAAAAGGTTGTGCTGGGAAGTTTCACTCAGGGGTTCTCCAAGCCCGTTGCTTTGCTCTCTAGATGAGGCCTTCATATAACAGATCCTGGGAGAAGTGACACAGAGGTCACGGTTGGTAGGTAAATGAGCCACTTATCTGAAGGTATCTTTCCTGCTTACTCCCCACTCCTCTCTACTGTAATGCTGTGCTTGGTGAGGTCTATTTTTTGGTGACGCCCTACAACAGCCTTTCCAGAGTAAATTTGGTGAATGCTTTTAAACAGATAATTTTATTTGGTTTCAAGATGAAAATCTTAATACGGCTTAAAATTATGAGTATGCTTTACCAAAAATTATTGTAAATGTTAAAAGACTAAACCAAGTGTTTGAATGACAGCCCTACTCTTCCAGACATGCTCTAGCCTGAGTCAGTCTCCTAAATCACTCGAGATAATATTCAGAATATTAAACCGTGGGAGCTGTGATTGCCTCTTACTTCACTAAATATGTCAAAATCCAAATGGAACACTCAGATCCTGAGAAGACACAGGCTTAGATGAATCCCTTGGGCTGGTTTAACCTGATTACCTATCTGTCTTCATGCTTATAGACCCAGTTGACAGATACTAAGCATTCCTTGTCAGTTATCTGTTAGAAGGCAGAGTTACTGTAACAATGTTGATGATTGTTGCAGAGTAACAATGTTGATGTTTACTTATTTATTACTTTCCACCTGATAACTCATGCAGGCTGAGCACTCTCAGGGGCTCATGTGGGCAGTTACAAACCACTGAGAATAGTGATCACAATGAGCACAGACAATGTTTACTGTGGAAGATGCCCTGCTCTGAGCATATTGCCTGAACTCTTTCATTACATAAGAGAGGTGCCATTAGGATTTCTGCTTTACAGGTGTGG
Source organism: Psammomys obesus (assembly GCF_907164565.1). Taxonomy (NCBI): domain Eukaryota; kingdom Metazoa; phylum Chordata; class Mammalia; order Rodentia; family Muridae; genus Psammomys; species Psammomys obesus. The sequence goes on from NW_026592666.1 coordinate 5,722,529, forward strand.
AGATAGAACAGCACAGTAAAAAGTGACAAAGCTAGGCTCCCCTTCCAGTGCCAGGTTCTTAACCAGAGGAGATTAATTATTTGTTTCAATACAAAGCTCATTAAACTCAGACCCAGGTAACAATTTCAGCAGAACTAACTTGGCATCTAAGGAAATTGCTTAAGGGTTTGTAAGCAGCTCTTTGTAGCACAAAGGGTGCTGTAGCTCTTGCACTTAAGCATATCACATATGGAGAGTATATAATGACTTTCAACAGATCCTATTCATTTAGGAAAAAAAAAGTCAGTCTCCCAAGATGTGTAGCAGTGGGTATTGTTTGTGCTTTTTCTTGCCCTTCATAGCATTTTGTTTTCTCTATTGCTCTGTTTTCAGCTACTGAGTTTTTATGGCAGGATGTGAGGATGACAGAGATCTGCAGTATAGTGTGCTTTTAAGAGTGATAGGACCTCCGTTTTATAGAAACATCTTTCCAATGTTTCATTTCTATTGAGATAAGCATTGTTTATCACAGCATTTCCCCCAACCAAGTTATAGGGCGTCTACAGGGAAAATATATGATCCTATTATTCAGTAGAATCAATACCTGTGAGATACTGCTTTAGGCCAGAGTATTTGTAGGCCGTATGTGTAGTTCTGTGTTTACACGTTTCCTTTTACTTATTTTCATAAGCCTACACACATACACATTAGGAATAAGTTATTGAGACTTTTCTCTTTGGCATTGTGTCAGAAGTGACATTATAAATGTGGGTACGTGCTGTACAGAACACATCAGTGATTAAAATAATTCTATATTAAGCCTTTCCAGTAGACCATTGAGAAATCCTAATCTTAAAAAAAGTCCTTAAATATCAACAAAGGATACTGACAATTCAGAATCCAAGCTTATAAAGCTGACATGCAGAGAACACATGCGTAAAAGAGAACTAGATAACTTCCTATAGTGAAATTTCATTAAATGATAATGTCTCACACCATGTTAAAACATGGCTTAATTTAACAATAATCATTTGAAGCAAGACTGTTCGAAGACACCTTCCATGCCTTTCCAGATATGATCATTGTGTTAGATCACACTCTTAACCTTGAATCAATAGAAGTTATGACATCTGGAGATTCTCTGAAGCTTTGCAATTGGTTCCCTTCAGGGAATTTCCCCATTGAGACTTAAACATCTTTGCTCAAATATGTTTCATGTTTTTCTCCTGTCTACAGTTACAGATTGCTACATTGTAAGCAACATAGCAGCCTTTTTTAAAGAGGTTAACTTAAATGGAACTTAATTAGGTATTAAATAGATTTTTCTTTCCTTAAAGAAATATCTTGAATAGGTGTTTCTTTCCAACCGAATATAATTTTATCTTCTGACACTGGTAGTAAAGGAACTTTCATTTTCAAATAAGAATATCTCATAGAAAGAATGTCTTCCTATGTAGAAAAATTTGAGGAATTTTCCTCATTTTTTGTTTTCCTGGTGGTTTTGCTTGAGTTCTGTCTCCCTGTCATAGCTTCAGTTCCACAGGTGCTGATGCTTTTGCCTTGCTGCAGGCACTAACCACTTGCTGCAAAGAGAATATAGACGGTACATCTCCTAATTCTCAGAGCTGGTCCAAAGTCTCTAGACCATGAAAGCCAGAAATGACAAGTCTGTGATGATTTTTTTAAAACCTATTTTATCCAAGTCATTTTAGACAGAATGTAGATCTAATCTCTGTAATCCCCTGGCTTGAGTCTGATAGGACAGCGATTTGTTACAAGGCAAGATTCTACTAAGAAGTACTTTTATACGACTATTTCATGGCAATTTGACCCACAGGAGTTCTTATGTTCACCCCACCTCCTGTCTGTGCAGTGTGAGCTGTACTGGATTTAATAGGTTGTACACGGCACGTATGTCTATTGTAATTGACATCTCCAAGCTTTGTGGAAGGTTTTAAACCTCCCCCTTCTACCATGTCAGCCTCTCTAGCCTTGGTCCTGACATTTTGGAGACTCTGGAAAAGATACCAAGTTGGGTTAAATTGATCTGCCTTGCTGAATTCTAGGGGCAGCCCCTCAGCTTGCTGCTCACCAACTCTGTGGGAAGTGGTTCTTCTGAAAATGCAATGAATGTGCTCAGGAAAGGCTTCCACAAATAGGGCTTTCTGTCTGGCAAGGCCACTGGATTTTTTTTCAGATTTGGGGCCTGGTACAGTTGTGTGATTTAACAAAATGCACACAATCTAGAGATTACTGAGCAAAGAGGCTGAACAAAGGCCAGAGCAGAGTAATTTCTAAGTCTGTAGAGAGTGAAACAGAAAGGACTTTTAGAGATAAAAATTGATGATAATGGTGATGGCTTTTAAGTTGCTTACCCTTTGCTAAGGAACTGTGTAAGCACACTACCTCCATTAAGCCATATGCCCCTGAAATAGATCTCATGGTTTAGATGTTAGCTTTGATTTACAAGCACAGAAGTTAAGGTACAGAGAATTGAAGTAACTTGTCAAGGTCTACATAGCTAATTAGACAGACTCAGAATTTGAATCCAAGATATATGACTTCAGAAGCAAAATATGTTTTAATTTATATCCTAATATAAATAAAATTTGATATGGTCAAATTTTCTGAAATGATCTATGGCATTCATTGTGTGTAAAACGTGTTAAAACCAATACCCTCCTGGCCTCACATACCTCTTTAAACATTTGTGTGAAAAAGTATTTTGTGGAAAATGTGGTTTACTACATTGGCACCATGACACCAAAGTTAGGTCTATTCCTTTATTTAATAAGGCAATTAATAGAGTTACAACAAGGATAAACACCAGCTTTGTGCATGAATACCTTTTCTAGTTTTTAAGAGAGATAGGAAAACAACAATAATGTCTTAGTACACTATTTCTGGAAGGAAAGTTGGTAACTGGATGTCATGGCTAGTGGTTCTTTTTGGTAGAAAGTACAGAAACAGTTCAGGTGGGTTTAGGGAAGTTATAGCCAAATTGTGTTCACAGACATTAACCTGTGGATGACTGCTCTTTGATCCTGCCTCCTGTAACGTTGGTGATGGCCCCAGGAAGTCAGAAGAACAGCAAGAGCCTGACCTGTTCAGTGTCTTGCAGCGATTAAAAGGAATAAGCCAACTCTACTAGCAGAACAGAGGGAAAGCAGCATGATAGTTAACACTGGGATGTTAACCAGCTACATTTCATCCCAAGTACTAATAAAAAGTTTGTTGAAGATTTCTGCTGAATTCTGTTGAATTACTGAATTATAAATTTTATGACTTATAAACTCCTGTTCATAAATAATAAAAGTGTTGATAAGGAGATCCCAGAAGTCCCCTGATACCTAATTTCCTAAACAAATTCAACAGTACCAGCTTGGCTGGTGAAGTTCTTGGCCTTTTCCTCTTCATGGCTTGTTAATTGTCCTTGTGATGAATGTCACATTGGATCAAATAGACTATTATATTATCCATGGTGATTACAATTTTAAGACTCAGAGTGCTCATGAACTTGTGAAAGTATAGAGTATAATGAATACCATTAGTTCTCTACCTTGGCCAAAAAGTACAGTTATTTTCTTTATGGTAAGTGTCTATTAGAATTTCAAGATGCCTGATTAAAGTTTTTTGAAACCTTGTGTGATGTAAGCTATGTTTCAATGTTTCTCTTTGTCCATCTCTCTGTCTCTTTGTCTCTGTGTCTGTCTTTTCTCTCTCTCATATGAACAGTCTTTGATGACCAATGTAGTTCCACATGCAAATGAGTCAATGAAAAAAAGTAGAGAAGCAGCTCAAATCTCAGACAGGAGTCTACATGACCCAGTTGTTTAAAATATCATCTGAGAAGCTGCAAAGATGACTCTGAAGGTAGGAGACTTATTACGTATCCAGAGAACCTAAGTTCAGTACCCAGCACTCACACTGGGCAACCCACAACTGCCTGTAAGTAGTTCCAGAGGAGCTTATGTCCTCTTTTTGCTCCTATGGGTACTTGCGCTCATGAGTATACACGTGAGTGCACACATGCGCACACACACACCTTAAAATATACAATTTTAAAAGGACAGCTAATCCACACTTTACCCACATCCAGATAACCAAAAACAGAAACTCACTTGGGCTATTTTAGAAACACAAACTTGTTGATTTAAAAAAAAATGAACTTGAGACTTGAGTACAGGTGTTCTGGAATCTAAGGTATCATGCTGTTTGTAAACATGACAAAGTCTAGAAGAAAATGTCAATGGGCTCTGACTTAAAAGTTTGTAAGCAAATTGCAGCCGCCATTTGGAGGCCACACTTAAGTGAGAACACCCCTGGGAACAGCGCCTGGCAGCCACACCACGTGGAGGCTTCCGTTATTAAATTGTCGTAAGTTGTTTTATTTTAAACTGCTGTTGTAGAAGCAGACTCTTCTTAGTCAGAGAATCAGCTTGCTCAGACTGTAAAGGTACTGGGCACCAACCCTGACCATCTACGTTCCATCCCTGGCATCCACATGATGGAAGGAGAGAACCAAAGCCTGTAGGTTGTCCTCTCACCTACACTTGTTCTATACCATGCATACATGTACACACACACACTCTCTCTCTATAAATGTAAACTATTAAAAAAAACTTGCTTATAGCCTTTAGAGTAAATTTGAGGGATCAGTACGTTGTGTTTGGTTGTAGATTTTGGTAATAGCCGTGGCCCATCAGTTCTTTAGTTCTGGAATGATTTGAACCTCCTTACGAATGAAGGGACAGGTCAGTTCTGCTGGGATGCTACACAGAGATGTTCTGGGAGAAAGACATTCACCATCCTGCTATACGATGTGAAAATGTCTTTTTCGTGATTGGGTGACCTCTCTGTTTCTGCTTCAACCACCAGGCAGAATGTGCTAAGTCAGACAAAAATCCAACTACTGAGGAAAGGTTCTTGCTTCTACTTAAGGCAGTGGTCCTCAGTCTTCTTAATGCTGCGACCCTTTAATAGTTTTCCTCAAGCTGTGATGACCCACAACCATAAATTTATTTTCATTGCTGCGAGGCACAACAAGGGTGACATTGGCGTGACTGAGGCCCTGTACTTGTAACAATTGTCACTCACTGACTGAACTCTGGTTGAAATTATCCCAACAGCTAAAAGGCTGGCATGTTTCTTTCTCTTGTAGAACAATCTATATTACAAACTCTTGAATCCTCACCCTCTGACGCTTTCTGACAGCCTGCTTCTTCCAAGGAGAAAACAAAATCAGATTCAGTCCTGTTTTCTTTTTGCAAATAAATCCTGTCTTGATAAATAGAGTTCCCGGGCCACAGGCGGACACACAAAGCAAGAAACTGGCAATCAGGGACTGTGTTTCTATGTGTATGCATGCATGTGTATGTGTGTGTCTATTTGTCTGTCTGTCTCTCATATGTTTTGGAGAATATGTTTACATGTTTACTCGTTTACCATGAACATGTTTTCTAAGGACCTACTATGTACCAGTCACTAGTTTGTTCTGTGAACATGTTATTGAGTACCTACTATATACTAGTCACTAGATTACATTCTGAATATGCAGTAGTAAAACAAAATACTAGGTCTCCACGCTTGAGGAGCAAACTTCCTAGAACTCTCTGAAGTTGACCTAACTTCAGCAAAGTTAGGTCAGGCCTGCTGTTCACAGGGCAGCCCTCCAGCGCTGTTGGCAGTGCACATCTGAAAGTTCATGAAACTGCCTCTACTCATTGACTGTCACCCGTGTTCTTTCCTGGTGGCAACCATCGTGACTATGGTGGGATGGGATATCAGGGTAGCCCGTATCCATATATCCAGATTCCTCGATAATGATGAGCAACATAAATACTTTTCGTTAGTTTTTCAGATTCACATTTTTAGTTTGATCTTTTTTCCTCTGTCTCATGGGCATGGCCAGTGATTTCCCTTGTTTTTGACAAGAACAATATCAAAGTTAACTTTGATAAACTTGTATCTCTTCACAGTACTGATTTTAGAAAAATACCAAACTTTTTAGAAACTTGGAGAATCTTGTATTCCTATATAATTATTATTCTTAAAATATCTCCCTCCAGGGAAGACATAGTCTCGGTAACTTTGTCCTTAATATGAAGATATTGTTTAAAAGCATTTTTCTTAACATACAAGAAAAGCATATATTGCTTTTACAAATTAGTCTGCTAATAAAGGAATCTCTAGGTACCCTTACTCAATATCAGGTTCTGCAATTATTGCTGAAATTCTTCATTGAGGGATGAAGAGATAGTGCTATACGTGGAAGTGCCCAACTGTGCTCCCTCTCCTGGTAATTTCCGCTTCTACATCAGTAAACTTCACACTTCCATTCAGCCCCAGGCTAACATTCCTAGGAATCTGAGGGTGAATTTTGCAAAGGTGCTTTTAGGGTTTGTTCTGGTTTCAAATGTCATTTTCTCTTCACTCATAAACCCATTTCTCTACAGCAGTAATATACATACATATTAATTTTAAAAAGAAAATTAGTAAAATATTAGCTTTCATCCTGAAATTAAACATAAGTTTGTTGGTTCTATTACCCTCTTCTTGCCCATCTCCCTGACCCTCTTCCCTCCTAGACGCCTTCAGTTTTCATGTCGCCGTGTCTTGGTGCCTTCCTCCACTTTGGCACCTTCCTCTTTTCTGTAGTCTCCTTTCTAGCTCAACAGACTGACTTTTATATGCATACAGACATTCTGAGCTGGGGACACCTATGACAGCTAATAGTCTACGTTCATCTTCCATAATCTGTTTCCTTCCCAGTTCTATCCACTGTCCCACGAATATCACGGTGTCATTTTTCTTTACAGCTGAGTGAAATTTCCTGGTATATCTGCTTCACATTCCACAATGCATTCATCTGTTGATGGCTATCCAGGCTGTTCCAATTCCTTGCTATCGTGAATGCAGATGTGCAGGCATGTCTGTAGACATACATAGAAACCTTTGGGTATATACACCCGCGAGTGGTACAGGGGAGCATAGGGTTCTTCTAGGTTTAATTCTTGCAGCCCCTCTGTACTGATTTCTATAATGACTATGCTGCATTATGCTCTCAACAGGAATGAATAAGGTTCCCCGTTTCCCTATACCCTTGTCAACATTTATTGTCATCTCTTTTCTTCATAGCAGCCATTCTATGGTGAGATGGGATGCTGGAGTAGTTTAAACTTGTGTTTCTATGTTCATCAGTGTTTCTTAATAGAAAGCTTCAGCCCCTTTGCTGGAAAGGACCAGGCATGTGACTATACAAGGGGTTCAGCTCCTGGAACTCTTGTCTTTTTCATTCATAAAGCAAAGGGCAACACCTTACAATTGCTAAACCTATTGGGTCTATTACAATTCATTTTATGGGAGTTACAATAATTGAGATTTGACAAAAGTACTAAGGCTTATGCCATAAGCAAGGCAAAACTCAGTTTCATTATTTTAGTCACTAATTAAAAAGACCTGGACAGTGAAATGGACTTGGTCATAAAACTCAACCCAGTTTGACATTATTCTCCTTTGGTGAATCATAAAGCATTTATTGCTCCTGGAGAGCTGCAGACACAGCTAGCTCCCTAGGATATTTTTGGTTTTAATTCTACAACTTAGTTCCAAGAACAACATAAGGTTTTTTTGTTGTTGTTGTTTTTGTTTTTTTTTTTGTTACATGCTTCTATCTGATAAGTACTGAGCAGAAAATATATTTAATTTTTTAAATAATAAAATATTTATAAAACATTATATTTTATAAATATTATATATAATTTTATAAATATATATTTTATAAATATTATATATAAATATTATATTATTTAAAAATAAAATATTATTTAAAATTTTATTTTGTATAAGCATGATTAGGTTTTATTCAGAAAGTATCACTATTCAAATATAAAGGTCAGAGAGGGGTCAGTGAGGTGGGCTTGGTAAGGGTACTTGCTGCTAAGACTGATGATCTGAGTTTAGTCTCCGAGACCCACAAGACTGAGGAAACCAAGTCCCACAAATTATCCTGTGACTGCCACACACGTGCCCTGCTGTGTGGATACAATCACATACATAATACATGAATAAATTTAAAAGATTTAATGTCAAGGAAATACTAATCTGTAGATCTGAGTGCATTAAATTGACAATCAGGCTGAATGTGGAGGCTGGTAACTATAATTCTAATATTTGACAGGTGAAGGAATTAGGATCATTGCTTCAAGGCTGGGTTCAGCTACACACTGAGTTTGAGGCCATCTTGCACTATATGAAACCCTGTTTCAGAAAACAAAAACAAACAAGTAAATGGACAAACAAAAAACTAGAGATCAAAGAAGTGAGAGAAGAAGGTCTTTATAATAAGATTAAAGCATCAGAAATTCATTTCATTAGAAAGTTTGTCCAGTATCTTTTCTCTGTTGAAGGGACTTTTATCTTCCCAACTGCTATCCCAGCATGAGACAGACACTAAGAAGGCTTTGCCAGGTTCTTACCTTGAAGAAGGTCATTGTTGAGCCATCTCTCACTGCCCCATACTCTATCTTGGTTTGTTTGGCCAGGTCATCTGCGGAATCGATGGGGGATTCCATCCTCTCTACTGTCAAGAAGGCAGCGAGGTTGGCAGTGTAGGATGAGATGATGATTAGGGTGAAAAACCACCATATTCCACCAACTATTCTGGTTGATAGAGCTTTGGGCATCAGTTCTGACCCTGTGACAGTATCATCAGAGCAAACGTGTTAAACTCAGTCAGCAAGCAAAGGGAGAGTTACCCAGGTTATTATGCTATGTGGAAGAGACTCTTTAAAGACTATCTTGTATGAAGATGAAATGAATGCATTGTCTAGAAATGGAAAAAAATCCAAGTGACCCCTTCTTTAAGCCTTTATTATTTCTGCTTACAATGCATGTAGTTGGAGTTGACAGCCTTAAGATGCTAAATTTTAGCCCCAAAATAGACTGTCAAAAATGTATTTAGTTACTTAAAGTGAAGAGTTTATCCTAAGAATTCTGACCTTATTACTGCCTCATGCATTATTTAGAGGAAAATAAGAGACTCTAGGTTTTTATATAACAATGAAAAGCTTTAAAATGGTAACTTATTTTTATTTAAATTTAAACATTGTGAGGAACTTGCAAAAGGTTACATATCATTCCTGTTAAAACATGCAACTTAAAAAAAAGCAAATTGGGAATTTTCAGATAATGTAAAACAAAACTCAGATATGTTTATTTGTAAATCCTGTTTTGTTTCATGTTACTCTTAAGACTATATTTTTTCTGTAATTTAAAGTTTTGTTTAGCTGAAATAGAACAGATTTTTCAAAAGGCATTTTTTTTTTGTCCTTAAATAAAGAATTGGTTCAAAACTGGCCATTTTCCCAGGTGGTGAGATGTTGTGTCTGGTTGAAATAGTCATTTTAGCTACCATTCAGGTTACTGTTGCTTTTAGAAAGGAATGTGGAGATCCTTAAATGTGTTTGCAAAGAAAAGAGTTCTTTCCTAAAGAGCGGTCCTATTGGTCAAACATTCTGAAAAGAGTCTAGGTCAACTGTGAGCTGGAGATGTCTATATCTGGAGCAGTCAAGTTGGAAGCACACTTGAGACCACTTGAGTTGACTTGGTTCATGAATGCATTTCAGTTAGTTCATTTGCCCGAAGCTCCCTTCGTGATGGGCTTAGCATTACTTCAACAGGCCTGAAGCCATGGCAGAGTTTACATTAAAAGGGAGAGGGCACAGCCCCCACTGACAGTCCCTGAGACCCACGGTGTTTGGGTGCAGTAGATTGGGTACAGGGCTTTGAGGGTTCTTCCTTTACACCAAGTGGTTGTTGAGAAATCGTGTAGGTGCTAACGATGTGAGATGGAAAGAAAAATTGGAGCGCACTAGCCTGCAAATGAGTAAGTTTATATGCTCAGGTTTAACCTACAAGCAGATGCATGCATTGCTCATGAAACCAAAACCAACTCAATGCCTGGGATAAGCAGATGCAGGCCGGCAAAGTATCTGGGATTTGAATACAGAAATACTCTTTTAATACTCTTAGTGTCTGTGCGCTTTGCTCCTTTTGATGACATAGATGGTTTCACTGTAGTTTGTATTCCCTTCTGTTGTTTGTTTGAATTTCAGTGTGTAATATTACACGAATTTGTAACCGTTTCCATTAAATTGCCTCTAAGGATTTAGCAGAGTAATCCGTTGCTGTTGTTTTGATCTTGTGGTTTTAATAGGATTTATATGCCTGTGGGTATGTGGGCTTAAAGCCCAAGGTTGCCTCATATCTTTGTGCTTAATTGGTCTAGCAGCCTTGTGGCAATGTGATATTATTGTAGATTTTTTAGTTAGCTGCCATTAAAATACCATTTATTTTATAAAATAGCTATGGGAGATAAATATCACATTAAAGATAATTTTTTTTCTTGCCTTATAGGTAGAGATTTTTCTGCTACCAGTTCGTCCTTATGTTATTTTATTGCATTTATGAAAAGATAGCTTCCCACTTATCTATACACACACACATAATTATGTACTGTATGGCAGTAGATATGGACTTAAGGATGAATAACCATTTAACATGCAAACATAAATTTGTATCTTTTTAACTTTAAAATACATATTTATAACTTTAGAAGAAATTCTCAGAAATTTAGAGGAAAATGTAGCAACCTAATGAAATTTCATTTTAAACTTTTATTAGATGGTATTAATGAAATTTCTCAATGTTCCTTTGATTGTTTTAAAATTTTCAGACAATTCTGTGAGTTTCTTAATTCTTAATGTTATTTGATGTATTTCAAAATGGCCTCCCTCCAGAAGAGATGATTTGCACATGTTCAGTGCCCTAGAGGATGAAGTCATGAAAACGGTAATAGTGTAGAGTCAAACACCGCTGGAAATACTCAGGATGAGACAATACTTGCTGACGTCTCTTTAGTGCCTTTTATGGCAGACATGACAGCCAATCCTGATCCAGACTTTGCTCAGGCTCTGTAGAAAAGAGAAAGTCTGATCATCACATTAAAACAGAAATGCAACAAAGTGGTTTCCAATTTAATACAATGACAGGCTTCTGCACACAGGGGAGAGTAGACGGGGGTAGCTACCTGGTCCAGCGCCATGTACCGAGGGCAGATGCACTAATAGTCATAAGTACTGTACTTGGAAATGCTTGTTGCACCTGACAAATGTTTGTCAACAACTTCAAGACAAGCAGAGTCTGGCTGGGGCTGACTGTCATGTATCCAAGGTAGTGGTGACTAACAGACACCGCATCCCACAGTTTGCTGTGGATGCTGGTAAACTCCAAATGGGGAAATATGTGAGTGAGGTTTCAAAGCTGCACACATGCATGCGACAACAGGCGCGGGCCCGCAGAGGCCCACGGAGGCCTGCGGAGGCCCGCGGAGGCCCGCAGCTCAGTGAAGCCTGCGTGCAGGTGTTCTTGTTCGGTTGCTGGAGAATGCATGTTGCAGGGATAGCAGGAGCCCTCCTTTATTCTGAGAATAATGACGCACATGGTAAGTACCCTAAAGAATTAAATGCACTGGGAAAGCAAGGTACAGCTTCTAATGGGCTGTCTTGCTGGATTTATAGATCTGTCTTATGCTCTAAATCCAGGCAAGTGATTTGTACTAAGTCTGTTTATGTCTACACCCGTGTAACAGTCCCCAAATAACTATACATAATTACAAAAAAGATGTGTCCATTTCTTAAATTACGTGGCATTTCCATAACAAAGACCAACACACATATTTATATTTTCTCTGTGTCTCTCTCCTTTTCCTCAGTCTTGGTCTCTGTTGGATTTAAATAATGTAAACATTTCAAATATAACAACATCCTAGTGAAAAACTTTATGTTGACTTCCAAATCGCAAACATGCTTAATGTATATCCCAGTTGGCTTTTCTTTTGCCAATTTATTTTCAGCTTATTGTCAAATGGAAAGATATTCTGAACACAACAGCATCTGTGACTTATGATTTTCTTAAATTAATCTTGGAAATATTTGGTAGACCATATGCCTGGAATCAAAGCTGAGGAAAATCCACAAACAAGATGGATTTGTTCCAAAGGTTAAAACAACTTCTCCCTCCTCCACAACAAAAACAAAAATCTCTGAAATTAGAGAGAAAGGTAAAGCATATTACATTTCTTTGGTTTCAGTTTTATTTCTCCAACCCCTACAGTTTACTGTTGCTATGGTAACCAGTCAAGGGAGATGGTGAAACGTTATTGGGCAACTAAGTTCAATCTCAGTAGGGTTTGCTAGAGTGGCAATTAGGTGGAAGTTCTGGCTCCTGTTAGCAATTGGAGGAATCCAAGTGAATTCAAACTTCAAAGGATTTAAATTCCATTCCATTTAAACCTTTGGCTTGTAAAGTTATGGCTCAGAAGGAAAAGATTGACGTGCCTACCTGTGGAAATTCATTTATTAGACAAAAATCTAAGGTTTTGTGGTGGATAACCTATACTGTTAGTATGACAAGACTTAAGGGTCACCTAGAAGACACATTTCTTGACATGTCTATGAAGATGTTTCCAGAAAGGTTTGACTGAGGAGGGAAGAGCCTGTGTGGAAGCAGCAGTGTCCTATAGGCTGAGTTTGTAAACTCAAAGAGAAGGAAGTAATACAGAAGGAGAAAGTGAGGACCACAATATTCGTTGCTCTGTTTCCTGACCGAAGATACAATGTGATAGTTGCCCCAAGCTCCTGTTGCCAAGCCTTCCATACCTGATGGACTGTGCTCTTAATTTTAAATCACTTCAGACCCTCTATCCATTAAATTGTTATACCGATGAGAAAATAACTATTATAGCTTACTTATTTTTCACTATTTGCAAGAAAATTTATTCATTGTTTAAAAGAAGTTTTCTTTTTTACAAAATACATATCAAAGAAGTCTCATTTAGAATCTGTTTCTGCCTTTGTCTTGAGAGTTAGCTAGGAAGTCCATTGTTGCTATTTTATACTCCTGTGTGTTTCAGGCTACCGTCTAGCTTCATGGTGGAGTTTACCAGCACGAAAGCCTGTCAGCAGACTGTGGGATGCAAGCGCCAAGATGGGTGACCGGTATACCTTGCTGCATGAGAGCTCCAACTCCAAACCAGAAACTATTTAGCAAAGTGAAATTGTTTTCCACCACGTCTGAGTCGGGGTTGCATGGGTGGGGGTTATACCACTCGTAGGGTGTAAACCTGCGATAGTTAACAGAAACAGTTCGTAAATACCAGATACATACATGAAGCATAGTAAAGCCTATTGAGCAATGTAGAAACCCAACAACTGAGCAGAAGCAACGGGAATGAAGACCGCGTGCAGCCACTTCCAGCTCTGCTGGACTAAATGCAAACATTGGGTGAAATTCACCAGCTTCTTGCTTCTGGCTCAAACCCATTGGCAGCTAGGACTGCACTCCTCAGACCTATGTCCTCTGATTTTTTTCTGCATTTTCATTCATTTCCATTTCACTGAGCAACTGATAACCATGAAGGAAACCTCTCTCATCCTAAGATTTGACCTTGGTGAGGGCAACAAGAGCAGCGTGGGATGGGTAAGGATTACACAGTCGAGCTGTTATGTTGCTAGATGTTGTGAGGGTCACTTGCCCTCCAGAGACAGTTTTGGTTCCATGGACTGACACTTTTCCAGATTCTAGCACTGCACAAATGATGCAGGAATAAAGAAAAAAAAACATGAACAAAAAAGAAGGGCTGGATTTGGGAGGTATAGCTCTTATTTCAAAGATACTCTACAGAAATATAAGCCTTAATCCTTTAAATTTGGAAGGATCATAGCCCACTTATTACATATATGTAATATTAGGATTAACTCAAAGGCTCAGAGTGGGCAACTGGAAGCTCATGTTTTCCTCTTGATTGATTTTTAATTGAAATTTTTTATGGATTATACCCTGAAGTTACATAATCACCAGTGCTGGTTAGGTGTGAAATTTTTTTTTTTTTTTGTGGTATTATCACTCTGCTTGCAAGGGGCTATGGCTACACAAAGGATTTGACTTGCCTTCTTTGCTCTTAGTTTACCTCTTTGTAAAATGGGGAAATCTAGATGTCTAGAAGTAACATTTAGAATGATAATCTAGGGAACTGATTACAATTTTAGTTCTTTCTATTTTTTAAGACATTGCCAGATGTTCAGAAAAGTTATCTGTAATAATTTAAAATGTAATAATTCATAGCAAGAGAAGGTTTTCCTTTTGCTTCTGGGCCCTTTTAAGGCAGAAAAGGTTGTTAGAGTGGTGTTAAAATGCCATTGTGCCAATGAGAACATACAGATGCTCCCCTAGCCATGAGGCAGGAAACAATGGCAGGATGCAGGTGCAGCAGGGAGAACTGGGGTTAAGGTGAATACATTATCTCCAGCAGAAAGCCGGGCATGCTGGGAATCATGTGCGAGGAACTGGGAAGATAGTTCCTCTTAATGAAAAATGTTCTTTAAAGCCCTGGACACCTTCTGCAAAGAGTGCAGTGTCTTCGCATGGAGTCTGAGGGGCATTAAGATAGCAGCCTGGCCATTTATTGCACCATAATATCATCCAGCTCTTTCCTGTGGCTTCTCCCAAGCTGCAGGGCACACCACGCATGTTTCTGTAAGCTTACGAACACAGCTTTAATTGACAGTGCCATGCCAATACATTTTAATTACTGTTGCAACAGTATAATTAAGTTTGAATTTATACACTCTTATAACCATAGTAGTTTGTTGAGCTGAAAGAACGAATACCGGTATTAATGAGCCTAATAATTGAAACAGCATGCAGACTAAAGATGTTGTTACTTAAACAATATCATTTTCCCAGGTACAATAATTTTAAAATATTAATTGCAATAAATTAGGAGGATTATGCATTCAAGAACACAGGCTTTTTAAATAGACTGTAAAGCCTGGAAACCACCAGCCCCTGATATTCTGTTGTTTACACATTAAACATACTCTGATCTGTGAGCATGTGTCCTTGGAATGCTACTTTTAATTTTTCCCCATATTAATGCGTTAACGCCTGTGAGCAATTAACTGGGTTTTCTGTGGAGCAGAGGGAAATTGTCTAAACAACAGCATGCTTTCCAGCTGTTCAGGAGGTTGCTAGTTCTTTCTTTCCAGGATTCTGAATGACCCGGGAAGCATGTGAACTGAGGAAAGTTATACAGTGGCACAGGCCGTACTGTAAGACAGTGGCCTTTTACAATGTAGAAAGACATACTTATTGTCTAGGTGCAGGTATTTCAGTTTGAGAATTGTGAAGTCTGCTTAATATGGCCCCAGTGAAGTCTAAGGGAAACACCAATACATGCTCTGCAGAGATGGCCATCTGGAACCACTGTCCTAGCCGACTCTCAGTAAGTCACTACTGACTGTCAGGGATGTCAAAGGGACGCTAGGTCAAAACATGCATAAATGATAGTAGTTTTTCATGGGCATGGTGAAGTTGCCCAGAACTTCAGCATGTGGGATGCTGAGGCAAGAGGGTTGTTTCTAGCTTGAGGCCAGTCTGTTTCCACAGGAAGTTAAAGAACAAGTGGGTTGTATAGAAAGAACTTTCTTACCTCAAAACAAAATAAAATGAAGCATAGTGAATCTTGTTGATTTATGCATGTGAATGTTTTCTTTGGGTTGGGGTTTAGATACACAAAGTTTATACTAAGGGAAAAGTGAAATATTCCTGGCTGTGAAGTTTTCTGAGGGAGTATCTCTTTCTCATTGTTGATCAGCATTGGTTGCTTTGAATATAGAAAGATCTGCCTATTTCAGTAGACAAAGGTCTTTTGTACTTGTTATACAACCATTGGTTTTGTACTGTAACCTTGAAATCTTATTTCAAGGGCTCATTCTTTCTCCTAGCTTTTACTTTTTGCTAAATGCCAACTTTAAAAGCTTCATTAAACAAATGTAAGTCACCAAGGGAATCAAGCTCTGTATTTGGAAGTTTGGCCCATTTCTGTCTTATGTTCATCATGAACCTAATTCCTTGGAGCTAAATATTTTTAGGGAGTCAACTGCCAAATCAAAACACTAACAATACAAATTTGTTAATAGTCATACTCCACTGGCATTTTATATGGTCTTCCTTATCTTGTTCCATTAATGTTTTATAACTTTATAAATTTAACTCAGTTTAATAGATAACTTTTGGGGATCTATTAGTGAGGGTGTTAGCTTAAATGCTGGATTGGGCTTTTTTTCACTTTAAGAAAACATAAAAGGATGTACTTCACAATATAAATCCAACAGCTTCTCTAGAGGAAGGAATGATGATGAGATTAACTGTTTTCCCTTCCTATATCTCTGAATTTGAGTGCACACCACTAGGATGGCAACTAAAATCATGTTGCAGCTCACATCATTGGTGAGGAGTCAACTGCTTTAGGATCTCAGACTATGATGATGGGAAGCAAGGGGGAACCATCATCTTATCATCTAACTGTGGCTTTGTTTTTAAGCACTACATTTAGTGGTTCTGCAGTGCGGGATCAGGATAGACTCAAAGGTGTGAATAATACAGAGTTAAGTCTGAAATACAGACTCTAGGTCACCGAGATCTTACGAAGGAAGGACAAGACAAAGGGTGGGAATATTCTGAATGTTACACTTTCTGACTTATCTTCATGACAAATACAAGGGCAGCTAAGGTCACAGTTGAGATGCGGTGCAACAGGATCCTCTCAGCCCGTGTGTGGCCTCTGGGCTGTGCTGGCGTAATTTTCCTACCATTAGCCAATTTTGCTACAGTAAGTAATATGCTTTCCCATTAATATTACTCTGCTTGCTTCATTTGTGGGCATTAATGTTTGTGGACACAGGGTGTGAAAACTCACGTCTTTATTGCCCTCTGTCCTTTTCATTGCTTAGTTAGGGCGGATCCCAGGCAGAGACGTGTAACAAGTCAGCACCATGTGGCCTGCCCCTCCTGAGAGAATACTTCATTACTATTTGGCTATCTATGGCAACATAACTTCACCTAGGAACTGTGGCAAATCTCCAAAGGTCAATAACTAAAGGTCAATAATGGAAAACAAAGGTCAATAAGTAAAAATATTTTAAAGGAATATTTTTTAAAAATTATCTTGAGCATGGTTTCTTGACTGTGACATAACTGAAAATTTGAAGTTGATAAACTGTGTGCCTGTGTGTGTGTGTAAAAAGAATTTTGACCACCATTTCAAAAACATAAAATTTGAGATTTGGAAATAGCACATTTTACAAGGTGTTGGGAACACTCAGACTTTAGACCCCATTGAAAGCTTAAATATCCACACATCAGAGGTCGCTTATTTGTTTTGACTCTGTCTGACTTGTGGATCTTCTTTACGTTTCATGCTTGGGCTATTTTTCCCAAGCTCTTTTTGTGATTACACTGGGGGAAAGTTACCAGGCATTAATCAAAACTAGACAGTGGAAAATGACAAAGAGCTACCATGAAGATATATTTCTCTTAAAAATTCTTGGAGAGAAGAAAAAAAAATTAATTAGGGTAAAAAATTTACCAACTTTTGTTGAAAGATGGAAAAGATTGAAAACAAGGAGGACTCTCACAAATTTTTGAAGTATTTTTCTTGAACCCTAAGGGTTTCAGCATCTTTCTTTCCATGTTTTTATTTGCTATGGTGATTGTTAGGTAACTTGTGTTTCTGTTCAGCTTATTCAACTATTCCAGAAACCAGATATCATAAAATCATTTTATTATTATTTTAGTACTATTTTAGCTATCTCTGTTGATCCATTGCTTTTTTTGTTAAGTATTCCACAGAAAAATGGGGAAAAACAATGACTTTACGTGAATTGAACTATGGGAAAAAGTTAAATTAATGTAAAGGACTGTCTTCTTTCTTAAAATGTATTAAAAATGTATCTTTATGCATAGTTAACTTTCAATGTATATAATCGTTTTACATGGAAACCTGGAGAAAATGCAACAATGAGCAAAAGTAAAATTTCAATTTTAAGCTGTGAACTTTTGAACTCTGTTTCGAAAGCTCTGACAGACTTTTGACTGTCTTCAAACTTACCTTGCGATCACAAAGAGTACACAGCTGACTCCTAAGCAGGCAAGCAGCACATACATCCAAATGTCTGGAGACAGGGGGTTGAGGAAGGAGAAGACGCCTGGGTTGGTTCCGTTGGGCTTCCGGTAAAGAATGCTAATGCCCAGGGTCATGAAGGGCTTGGAGAAGTCTATGGCTTTCTCCCGGACGTAAGTGATGGTCAGGGGAGCCACTGCGAGGTCAGCTCTCTGTGAAAGCAAGACTGTCAGCGGCAAATGGCCAGAGTTCTCCTAAGGAGCTTCCAAATCTCAGCTACAAACGCTTGTTTAAGGGATACCTAAGGTGAGCTAATTTTAGTTATATTACAGCATTTATTATCAAAGAGAAGCCAGAAAGTCTGGAGGGATTGGATGATGGTTTGAGTCAGGTGCACACCCTCAGCCACAGACCCCATACACCAAGAGAGAGAGGGAAGGAGGGAAGGAGACACACACACAAAGAGAGAGAGACACTTGGACACAGAGGCACAGAGAGGGAGGGAGGGAGAGAGAGCATCATCCATTCTTAATCTGAAATTGAATGACAATGTTTTTACCAAGGGTATGTAGGAGAATGAAGGAAGGAACAACTTGGTCATAATGCAAGTTGACAAGATAAGGTTTTTTTTTTTCTTTTTCTGAGTTCTGAGTCTCCAGTCCTAGAGTTCTTGATTTAGTTGGAAATCTCTCAACTTATTCTTTGGCTTAAATGGTGAAAGTATAAATTTTAATCCTTAACTTTTATTTTCACTCACCCTTTCAAACTGAGCAAACTTTATATCTAGGTTGTTTTAATTTCCTTTTTAAAAAAAAATGTTATGTAAGCGTATATACTATTTAGCTTAACTCACACACACAGACATACACACAGACAGGCACACAGACACACACTGCAGCTAAAAACATGGAACACCAAAAAAAATCTTTATTCTGAAATGGAATCAAGTATTTTTTTTTCCTCTTCTTGCTTTTCACTTGGATCATTTTTCAAACAATTGGGTATATATTTGCTTACATGGTCGATGAGTTCTTTAACCATCCCATTCCACTCTCCTTTGTCATTTTGGGCTCCATATTTGCCGTCGGGGACTAGTTTAACATCGTAAAGGAAACCCAGGATATTTGACAGTTCTTTCAGCAGATCCAGGCAATATCCTTCAAATCTGTCATTTCCATACAGGGGCTTATCGGATTTCCTGTACATCACATAGGGCTCTTCCTAAGTGAAACAAAGCAGGTATGAAAGCTCCATTATCATGAAAAGGAGAGTGGTCCATCAGTAGCCTGAAGACATATAATAGTTGAAATAGTTGATTTTTATGAGTGGAGATTATTGAAGTCACTCCCTTGCATTCCTGTTTCTGCTAAAATTGTCTGCCACTGTTATAGAAGCTTTCATATGTATTTTTTTTCTTTTCTGCCTCTTTAAATGGGGGCTTTTATCTTTCAGTGTTGTAGTAGGGGAGAGGATTAGTGGATGGTGTGACAGAAACACGGTTATGTTCAAAATTTGAATCTGAGAAGCTGAAAAGTCTCAGAGGACACTTCCATCCCACATGCCTCCTCCAGGCATGACCACACCCAGGCTTCCTTTGTAGCACTTTGCTTGCTTTAGGCTTTGACCTAATACTGTCTACTTAGAAAAGAAAGGACCAACAGATAGAATTATTTTATTTTTAGAAACATCATGTGTACTAATTGTTCTGATTTTCAATTTCAATTTTCAGACATATATCTATGAATGCTCTATCTGCATGTATATCAGATCTCATTATAGATGGTTGTGAGCCACCATGTAGTTGCTGGGAATTGAACTCAGCACCTCTGGAAGAGCAGACAGTGCTCTTAACTGCTGAACCGTTTCTCCAGCCCAATTATTCTGATTTTTAATCTCAACTTTATTCCAATTTCAAGTTTACTTTATCTGTACGCTGGTTGGATATTTCCAGAGTTAGTATTTTCATCAGTTCTATAGTCTTATTTGAAATCATCTTTTACCTCAAATCTGATAATGCTTCCTTAAGATGCTTACATGATAAATCCCTTATTTTGTGGGCAATGGCCGTCTTCCTAACATGCATTTGTAAATTTACTAATTCTCACTTGAGTAAAGAAAGTTTGTTTTGTCCTACACAATTACAATAATTACTCTACTGATGAGATACCCTGTGTCTTTAGGTTTCTCATAAAGTAAACTGACTGTTGGATCATGCAAACACAATAGAAATTGTTGCCTAGACTGGCAGTATGGACTTTTAATTCTGGCACTGGAGAGGCAGAGGCAGCTATATCTCTGTGAGTTTGAGACCAACATATGGGAGTTCAAGGCCACCCAGCTCTATATTAAACAAAAATAACCCCCATTTTCATAAGGTGGTTGCAGCAAATGTGATGGCCAGAAGAAAGTACAAAGCAAAAAACAGGTTTACAAGTCTCACAAGGCCACTTCAAAGAAAAAAACCTCTAATACTATAGACTAAATGAAATGAAGCAAAGCATGCCTTCAAATGCAGACTGCAGAGTGGATTGTGCCTGCCTAGGTCCTGTGGAGAAAGAAAGAGAAAGGGAAATGACCGGCTAGTTGGACATAAGGTCAGAGTTGCAATGGGACACATGTCTTTTAGAGGTCAGTTAATACAAAGGTTATTTCCAGAGATATGAGCAGAGAGAGGACTCAATGGAGGAAGAAGTAAATATGGAAATACAATGTATCATTCAGGGAACTATTACACCTGGAAGGTCCAGGGTAGAGACAAAGAGGAGGTGAGAGTGTTGCCACTGGCCAATGAAGCTGAAATCTGGGGTTTAGGGTCACTGACAATTCGAGAATTATGGTTATGGAATGACAGGGGCAAAACTGTTGATTGGCAGTACAGAGAGGTCACAGAAAACAACCTCTCTGGCAATGCGTGCCCCATTTCCCCTTCTCTGGTCTTTTGCTTTAGTTTCCTCTTGCTTGAATCCAATCAACAACAGCATTCGGATAACAAGAAGGAGCCCTGGATGGGTCACAGAGAGAGAAGAGTGGAGCTGGGATTCTAGTAAGAGGAAGAGTTTGTAGAGAGGTGTCAAGCACTTACTTTTCATTCCTTTGAGCATGTACAAATGTATGCTTTTAGTTAAAAAATAGACATATGCAGACAGAACTGCCAGCCTGGAAAAGACGGTGAAAGGATCCTTTTAGGTCTAGTGTGGGAGCATGGATAAAAGACGAGAACTTCACAGCTTACCAAAATAGTGGTGACAATGAGTGTTCGGTTGGCCAGCGAATCAGTGATATTGTTGGACCTGTCTCTGCTGCCATCCGTCATGTTCAGCCCGCTGTTGGAGTTCCAAATCCCAATCTGCACACAACACAGGACGTCAGAGGCTGCCAGCTGCCCACAACAGCACTTATGTTAAACAGAGGGCCCACTACACCAGGAATGGGAACCAACACCTATGCCCTGGAACGCCAGGGCCTCACAGTGGAGGCTAACTGATACAGGAGACTGATACAAATGAAGTGTGAGGAGGTAAAAGCTTAAGCCACAGAAAATTTGAATTGTTCAAGGCAGGTGCAGGAGGCATTTTATTTTTTTTAATTAATTAATAAAATTTTGGGTTTTTTGAGACAAGGTTTCTCTGTGTAACTCTGGCTGGAACTTGTTTTGTACACCAGGGTGGCCTTGAATTCAGAGTTCTCCCTGCCTCTGCTTCCTAAACGCTAGGATTAAAGATTCTTGTCACCACAATGGCTTGGAATTTTCACTTTTAATTATTACAGTCATTGCTCTATTTTAAATTAAAAAATTAGGAGTGAATGACTGTCAGATTTTCCCTAATGTATTTGCTGAGCACCTACTTCTGTGTGTTGGCACAGCTGTGGGCATTGAAGGGGCATAGTACACAGTAATGGACAGACACTTCTGCTCCTGTTACATTCTGCTGACATCAAATACCAGGCCACCAAAGTATTAATGCCAGCGTCTTTAAAATGTGTGGTTACTGGGATGGAAAGAACAGGGTGGGTGGTGGAGGGACTTGGAACTGGAAAGGACAGATGGGAGAAACTACATAGATAAGAGGTTGACAAAGTCCAAGACCCATCCTCACCGAGGAGCCTGTGCTGAGGAGGAGACCCTCTTACACATCCCAGCAGGGCCCAGTGCACACCTCTGTCTAGGCACCTCACACCTTCTATCATTATTATTTGATTATCTGTCTTTTGTGTCCATTTGACCATTAACTCTTCAAATAATGAACTTTTGTTATTCATTGACTATTTTTTGTTTGTTTTTCATCAGAGAGCCAGTGGCATTCAATACACCACATGACCCTTAAAAAAACTGATGGCCCCCAATTTCTCCAGTGGCCAAGTCACTGCTAATGTGTTTAGCTGTGTAAGATGCACATTGATCATTCCTGATGCCCAGCTTCAAAGCTGTCCAGAATCACTGGACCTCAGAAAATGTGTTAGAGTCTAAGCAGAGGTGCTGAAAAACACGGTATATGCTATGTTCCATATGGGGTGAATGAAATTTTGCACACACATATGACATGAAAGCAGAGAGAATTTGGGGAGAGATAAGGAAACGGTGGAAGGGGAAGATAAGACAGTGGGAGATATGAACATGGCTTGTGTTCTGACACTTGTGTAGGTGTCAGAAAATGTTACAACAAAACCCATAACTTTGTATGGTAATAAGTGAAAGGATTAATACAAAATGAGATTTGAATTTCTAATTCTTTAAACAGTATATGAAATATCAAATTTCTCGTTAAGCTTGTGTCCTATCTCCAGAGAAAACACACATAAAAATACTCAAAATTAAAAATAAGATAAAAACTTTTGTGTTCTCAGGCAGTTCTGATGAGGGTTATTCAACCTGTGCACTGATTTGTTTAGTGTCTGAGACGACCCAGGGAAGCTAAGCTATTTGGCCCAGCCCTGTGCACATTTACTGTCAGCCTCGAGACAAGGAGGGCATTTCAGAGTCAGATGGAAATAGCCAGGCAGTGGCTGTGTGACCTTCAACAGGATGTTAATCTTCCTGAGATTCCTCTCTCTGCATGGTAGGGATGGTAACAAAGTCAACTGAGAAGGTAGATGCGGAAGTGCTTGTATATGATAAGAGCTTCAAAAATTACACGAGGCATATGAAAGACTTTCACTTCCTTTAAGCTCACCTTGTGAATAATTTGGAATTACTAGTGATTTTTTAAAAATCTTAATTTGGACTACTTTAAAGGAAACGAGCTATGAAAAGCATGTCTGACTGTAGCATCTGGACAAGTTCACAAAGGTAGGGGAGATCTGTGCTTGATTCCTGAATCTCTTCCCTCGGTATGGGAGTCGGCTTCCCTTCACAGGAAGACATTTGGCTCTGTGGGGGTGTGGGCTGTGCAGATCCACTTTTATTTATATCTTAACCTTGCAGTGGACTGGGAGCTCTGCGCCTCAGTTTTATCACCAGCAAAATGGAGAGGGAAATGCTTTTAAAGATGTATTTTAATATCTTTGTGTGTGTTTCAATGAATGTATGTCGTGTGTGTGTGTGTGTGTGTGTGTGTGTGTGTGTGTGTGTGTGTGTTGTGAACAGAACTCTAGTGCTCTGGAAGACCAGCAAGTGCTTTGAATCACTGAGACATCTCTATAAGCCCCAAAGTGCTTTTGTTGTTGTTTTACAATTTAAAAATTTACCCCATGTGAGAATGCTAGGAAGATAGATGTCTTCCACCTTTCTTTCCTTTACTTTGACTGACTCCCTAACTTTAGCAACATTAGCTTGGCAGGCATCTTTTTAGAGATATAAATTCTTTGAGAACATTCTAAGAACTATAACATATTCACACACAAGTGTAAACTATTTCAACCTCTGTCTTATATACTAGTCAGGGTTAATTTGTTGGAGAAATGAAGAGACTAATAGAGGAGAAAGGGGATCTGGGCGGTAGCAACTGTCTGTAGAGAGAGGACATTAGAAGTAGGATGAGAAATGGGCCAGCACCCTTGGGAACCTTTCAGAACTTTCAGGGGCTTTGGGGATGTAGTGTATTATCTATCTGTTGATGGGCAAGCCTCTGTTTCTTTTTGTAAAACATAAGCTTGGAAAATTGGACATTTTCTTTCAACCTTCCCTCTTACAGTGCTTTTGAAGCAGAACCTCGGTTTCAAGGAAACTCAGATGAAGGTAAGTGTGTTGGTCCATTCATGCTTATTCAAAGCTATACTCTAGGTTGTATTGTATGAGGTGGGCCTTGGGTATAATTTCTATTAAACTTTGATGCAGGCACGGAGAAGAAAAGAATTAAGCTTTAAATTAAGTATTAGAGAGTGTGCTTGGGACATTAGCCACTTTTAAAATCAGAATGCACTTTAACTCTTATTCTCATTAAGAAACGGTTCTTATTCTCAATGTTAAGTGTGTGTTTAAACTATATTTTTCATCTTTAAAAAATGATGTTATTGAATGCTGCTGTAATATTCTTTTCTAAAATAAAACTTAAAATTTGAGACAAACATCCTCTCCCACTTTGCCTCTGGCTCTCCTTGTTCCTGGCCCAAGTGGAGTGGTCTACAATGTGCTAATAGACCATTGCTGCCGCCCTGCCATTGACTGTCTCTCAAAGCCAGAGAGCACAAGTTTTCACAAAACGAGGAAAAAGAGATGATCTTCCTGCTAACTGCACTTCAGAAGTCAAAACAAACAAACAAACAAAAACCAAAAAACAAAAACAAAACCAACCAACCAAACAGCAACAACCAAAAAAACACCAACCACAACCAGTACGAAAATCAAGGAAAAGGCAGGCTGCTGCACTGGCTTTACTTTTTAATTGAAATAAACGGACAGGTTGTCAACAATCCAATGTCTCTGATAAGGTGGGAGTCTGTGATGTGCTGATAACGTGCTGGCTGGACAGAGCTGTGCTGTTAATCAGACGCCCAGATGTTGGCCCTGTGGTCTTGCTCTGCAACCAGGCATGAGTGCCTCTCAGAGGCAGAACTTCGGTTTTCAAACTGTGAAGCCAAAGGTGACAGCAGTACTTCAGCGCTGAGAAGCGAGGAATGTGAATCTCTTATGTGTGGGGCGGAAGACAAATTGGCTGCCTGCCTTCGCTCATTTTCTAAACTGGCATGAGGAAGCAGCCATTTGGTATCTGGGAAGAGCGTATGAATGAATGCCCTGGGAATATTGATCCGACTGTTAAAAAGTGACAAAACAAGGCATTTAAGAGAGAGTCATTAGGATCTATTTTCCAAACCTGGAGTCACGGGAACAAAGAATCAAAAATGGCTGAATGAAATGACCAGGTATGTACCGGAAACAAAGCTAAAGGTGTTTCTGTTTCCTGTACCTTGAGCGTCCTTAACGCGTGGGGCGCTTTGTAAAGATTGCTCTCTCCCTCTCTTGCAAAGAATTTCAGCTGGTATCTGTTATTTTGAATAAAATCCTGGTACTGAGGAGGCTTTGGGGGTGGGACCATGCTGGAACAAATTCTTCTGTTAAAAACAGAACCTTCTCGGGGAGGAAGTGTATCTTGTTTGTTGGGTTTGAGTGAGTCCCTGGGCTGGAGCACCCATTACTGAGAATAGCAGATGGACCATGCATGGCTTATTCTTCTGATAAAGCGAGCAACGAAGGTTAGCAGAGAGGACCCGGAAGAAAGGCACGGACTAGCAAAGACCCAGGTGTTACCTCCTTAGGATGTCGACGTGCACGTTACAGGGTAGTGCTGCCTGGACGGTTGTCCCTCTCGCTTGAGCCTAACTTCAGAGCCTGGGCTCTACCCTCCACAGTATTTAGCTTGAATTAATTCAGAGTCGCATAATGCCGGGGGTCTCAAGCAATAAGCTGCTTTCAACGTGGTGGATAAGTGAGGCAACTAGCTTACCTCCGGTGGGCCTTTGGCGACCTGGTTCATCAATGAAATAGGTCATTAAGATCGTTTTAAAGCTTAAAAGAAGATTTCTGAGCGAATCTACTGAGTTCTACCAAGGAGATGATGAGGTTTTCAGCTAGCTACTTGCAGAAACTGTGCTTTCTGTGAGTCAGCCACTCATCTGAAAGGTGGACGTGAGCTGACAAACTGCTCAAGTTGAACAACCTGAAGTAATTTAAAGTCCATCCATCAATCAAAGAAATTTTAGCAACTGGTTTTAAATAGAGAGAAAAAAGGAGAGAGATGGGAGTGGGGAGAAAGGATGGAGACAATGCAGTGTTTTCCTGTCACTGGGGTATTTTCTTCAGGCAGATCTTTCTAGTGTCTCACATCTACTTATGTAAATCTATGCATAGTCACTGGCAACATGTTCCTGTACAATAAACCATGAAATAGTGGGTGCTAAAATTCACAAGATAATCTCATTTTCCTTCAAAAGTTTTCCGATGATTTGTCCTCCAGAAACTAGTTCTAAAATAAATTTCAAGACAAAACAAAGACAGCCCATGAGAAAGGGGAGTTTCTGAAAATGGCCCATATTTCACAGCGGTGGCATTGAGGGAGGCGCCCTTGCCTGCAGAGGCCTAACTGCCTATTGTGATGGATCAAACCTATTGTTTTCATTTGAGAAGGTCTGTAAGCAGGCCTCTGTCTGTGTTCAGTGCTGGTACCTCCTTGCAGTCTTGGCTGACACTGATCCTGTCCAGTGGAAAAACTAATCTCAGGGAGATATTTACCCACCCATCACTCATTAACCCATCTGATGTCCACTCTCAATTCCTGATAATGCTGAGAGGGAACGCATTCTGTCTCTCTGTCCCCTCCCTTCTGTGGCATCTCACCCCTAATCTGCATGCATTTGGTTAACTGCTGGTCTTATAAGACTGGCAGAGTGCAGCCACCCCACCCCAAGTGTCTTGCCATTGTTATCAGGGTACAAACCTTCTTCCACACTTTATACAAGTGCTTAGACACTTCACCAGCAGCCTTGGGTTTCCGAGGGAAAAATAAAAACACACTAAATTAAAATGCAGCATGGAACCCATGAAGTACATAGTCTAGTCTGCATTACACTCCTCACCTGTTGTTTTGGGATTTTTGCATTTTAATTCATACAAAGACCAACAATAGGAACAACAAGGAGATGGACATGAAGGCTGGGTATCACAGAAGTTAGGTGCTCCTTTCACACAGCAGAAAGTGAAAGCACTTTTGAATGTTTGCAGGTGTGTTGCAGGGTTAGCGGATATTCACCATGCATTAAGAGAGCTGCTGTATGAGTTCACAATAAAAACAAATCAGTCATTCAGTACACACACGCGCATGTTTGTGTGTGCATGCACACACATACATACACACACTTCCTAAGCTATATAGAGAAACATTTCAGACAGTAGAAAGTGGATGCAATGATGGATGCACTATTGACAATGGTTCGCTGCGAGCCCCAGAAGCTGGCATGGGAAGTGTGGCCATGTCTTCCCTTGGATCCTGAGGGTCAAGTGTTAGCTTTCCCACTGCCTTCAAGGCTCAACCAGCAACCTCAGCAACTGAGCCCAAGTCACCTGAAGAAAAAAGTTGTTGCAAACATTGAAGAGATAAGAAACAAGTACAAAATACTTTCATCGTATTTGATTTCTCTTTTGATGGAAAAACACCAGTACAATGTGCGAATATCTCTGCATCTATGAACAGCTGTGAAGACATCACATCTAGTTCATCACCTACCTGAGCCAAAAAGGTATTTCCTTAGCAGCTTTACTTCTTCCATTCTATACACTAAGAGGAACCAGAAAAGGGGAGGAGGGAGGAATAAAGTGTGCCAAGAGAAACAGATAGATTCTTTTAGGTATCCATAAATTTTGGGTTATAATGGACATTCTTTTTGTTTCCATCCGGCCCTAATTCCATATGCAATTATGGAGGGCAGGTGGATGTTTTGTGCTCTGTTAAACCAGTAGGGGAACACAACAGAATGAAGACCAAAGCAAGGAGAAGAAGAAGAAGAGTAAGTAGCATTTTTGAAATGGGAAATCCACATACATGTTTTCTCTCAAAGCTGTGAACAAATTGTTTTTTTTTTTTTTTCAGACATATCAACAACAGTGATAGCCTTCTACAGCATCTAGACTAATTAATCTCTGTTTCAGTAAGTGGTGCCTGAAGGTGGGGAGTGAGGGAAGAGGGCAGTTATGATCTGCCAAGGGAGAAAAATGTGTCCTAGTAAATGAAAACAATTAAACAGATAGGAAAGCCTTACCTTGCTTTAAAAATAAACCCAATGATTTGAAATTAAGCAAGTACTTAGCTGTTCTAAAGCGCTTTTTTTTTATTATTGAATACCATGTTTTGTGTGTTAGTCACTGTCATATGAAAATGTATTGTTCTATAGAATTCTAATGCCCAGGTGATTACTTTGCACCTTTAATTTTTTGTTCTTTAAGATTTTGAAGGCAAATCCTCAAACTATAAATGCTGATTGCAACTTGTGTACATGGATATTAAATTGAAATCATAAAATATATTGAGCAGCAAAACTCTTTTATCATTACTTAACAGTTTACATTTGTGTTAGTCTAAATAAGCACTAAAATAAAACTTCAAACTTTGAAATTGAGACTTCCAGCTAAAATAATCCTAAAATGAGAATTCAGCATTAAAATTAAAATTTTTAACATTTATCCTAAATTAAGGATGCAATGTTAATTTGCTCCAGCAAGCCTTTTCTATACTATTTTATCCCATCCCTCTGTCACCAGTCTCAAAATAGAGTTCAGCTAAAATTAATTTCTGAGTAACCCTTGGAGGCTTTGCCAAACATAAACCAGCTGCAATTTCTACAGTTCTAAGTCTAAACTCAACTTTGTAAAATATCTAAGAAATGGGCCTAAGTATGCCAGTGCTTAAGGTTATGTAGGCAACAATGCATATTTGCTTTATAGGCCAAGCATTAGTCAGAACACATTGACAAACACTAGTTAGTATTATTAGTTCCACATATAATTTGAGAATCTACCCCATCCATGCCACCCTCCAATGTGAGAGAATGATCTAGAACACCAGGTGTTAAAGAATATGCTAAGGAAATCATTTTATCATTCTCCCGCTTGTCTGTGTCATTTAGCTAAATTGCATGAACAGTGCTCTTTTAGTGAGGCCATTGGTTAATTTCTTCATCATCAAGAAAGTTACCTTTTCAGTTCCTTCCTCTTTGAGACTGATAATGTCCAGGTCAAAATCCTTTCTCAAGCCATCGGTCTTATTGAAGATGATACGTCCAGTCAAGCCATCCCACCGAGCCTGAGGACAGTTAAGAATATAATGTTATTGCTTAGCATTTATCTTAATCTCAAGCCAATCAGCAGCTCAATGCCTCAGATACATCCCACTGTCCAGTTACCCAGCTGCAGCATGAATTCTAAATTGTTGCTTTGGTTCACTGGCTTGAAAGTGGAACACTTCACTCTTTTATTAGTCCTCATTTATTTTACCAGCCCTAACATTTTAACACAGTCAGTCCTGTAATAGTGGCAATCCAAATGGACAGGAAGCAAAGTGTCACTATAAAACCATCTGTTCATTGAATAAAGAAGCCCAAAAGGTCACAGCTTTCTGTTTTCCAAGGTCAATTTAAGCTCCCTTCAAGGTTCTGCTGAAGGGAGGTGCCTCCTGCTTCTTTCTTCCTCTGTGAAAAAGATATGGACAAATACTGCATCACTGACATTAAATTTTCAGGGTATTTGTGACTTATGCCTTTTAATATTTAGGATTTTTAGTTTCTTACGGTTGCCATAGCCCATTTCTATGACCATTTTATGGTCTATGACCATTTTATGTCTATTTCTTTCATTTTTTAATGTAAGGTTCTCAACTGGTTCAGTTCTGGCTTTAAGCTTAGTAGGAAGTGAAGATTGGCTCTGAATTTCTATACTCCTACCTCTACCTCCCAAGTGCAAGGATTAACAGTGTGTGCTTCCAGGCTTGTACAATTTGTTGGTTTAAAAGTGTAGAAACTTATTCTCCTACAGTTGCTGATTAAAAACAGTGTCAGCAGAGCCGTGTGCTCTTGGGGATGTTTCTGGAGGCTCTTATGGACACCCAGAAGCCTCTTCTCTCTTTTGGTGGCTTTCAGCACTCTGTGTCTTGAGGCCACTACCCTCCTCTGCTGTTTGAATGAATATGCCTTTGCATGTGATTACATTTAGAGCTTGCACATGTAATCATGGGTTTTCTGTTCATCTCTCCATCTTTAATTTAAGCACACACTTCAAGTTTTGATTTGTTTGTTTGTTTGTCATATAAGGTAAGATTAACAGGTCCCAGGCATTAGGATTTGGAAATCTTTTCTGAGAGCCATTATTGCATTTATATAGGCAACAACATGATTTGTAGAACTAAAATCATAGTTTTTGGCATCTTTGGTGGTTTCATTAAACAATAAAGAGTGACTCTCAGGTCTCAAGTAAACTTGTTTCATTTGAGTTTCACGTATAAATGAATATGATCTTTGTGTGCATTTGCATGATTTTCCTCCCTCCCAACTTTATGAAATCAATCTGATTTGCATAGTGTGAAGTCCTGAAGGATGACATGGCATGTGAAGTTTTCTGCATTGGGGTTTCCCTTTTATACACAGCTCTCCATCTGGCCAAGAAGCAGGGCAAAGAACATGGATTTTCTGTAGATTAGGATGAGCTTAGCATGTGTGATTCCTGTATTTACCTATGATATCAGCGCTCATGTGAGGAGTAAAGGACACCCAAAAAAACTAGTCTTTTGATATCATCTTAAATTATAGCAACTATTCTTTTTAGTCATCTCAACCTTGGTTTTATGTTAGAGGTTGTAATGGTTGATTTTGTGTATTTGACAAGGCTACAGGATGCACATCTATCTAGTTATT
Organism: Psammomys obesus; assembly: GCF_907164565.1. Classification (NCBI taxonomy): domain Eukaryota; kingdom Metazoa; phylum Chordata; class Mammalia; order Rodentia; family Muridae; genus Psammomys; species Psammomys obesus. The sequence continues at coordinate 5,753,361 of NW_026592666.1, forward strand.
TATGGTTTTTGGGTGTCCTGCAAAGGTATCTGCAAAAGAGAATCACACTGGGGAGAGCTGCTTTATTTATTCCTTTTAGTGTTTGTTCTTATGGAAATAAAATGTCTTCTCTGCATTAAGGACTTGGTTGGGAATAGAAAAGTGTACAACTTCAGCAGAGTGAGTCAGTACTTGAATGGTCTACAATACTTCCCCACTAGTGTAAGGAAAGGAGTTACACAGCTTAATGAGGAAAAGGCATGGATACAAAGAAGCACATACCCAAAATACATGGAAAGAAAGAGTTAGAAAAATATCTGAGATTCAAAGGTCAAGCAAAGACTCACCCCTGGGCTAGAGCATGACATGACAAACGCTGTAAGTGTCCGTGAGTCCTACATCTAGAGTGAGGAGTCTGAGAAATGAGCCTCATAGGGGAGGTCAGCCCCTGTTAGGAAAGGTGTTATAAATCAAGCTATCTTGCTTGGACAGTAGAGAGGCTTGAGAATCACTGGAAGGTTCTAACAGATCAGCGTCAGAGTCTGCAGGGAGATCAACTGCGTAGGTAGTAGGATTATTTTAACAGGGCTACAGTTATATGCAGGGGATGTATTAGCAGGTTGTTATCACAGAATAAAGCATAGGGAGTCAGTTTGTATGCCCTCGAATGTGAACAGAGCAACAGCATGTCTCTTCCTCTCCTGCCCCACTAACTTTCACACTACTAAACATGAATCAGTGAGTTCCACATGGAAGCTAAGGCAATTAACCATTGTATTTTCTGGTTACCATTTAGCTAGAATGGATGTCATTCCAAGACTACATGTGGTTTCTTGATAGTACTAGACATTAAAGGTTAGAGAGGAGGCAAGCTTTCCATCCGAACTGGGTACCCAAGTTAATCAATGCCACAGCACCAAAGAGATGTTTCTTCAGATCCTAGGGCTTATTTCCCAGACTTTACACCCGAGCCTCGAATAACAACAAACAATAGTATCAGCTTTAATATGAGGTGACGCTGATCATTGTGGGTTCCTCAATGAGCCCGACAGGCTCCAACGGGTAGTTGTAATGTAATGGTCACACAGACCGTCTTGGTTAAGCCACGTGGGTCACAGAGCCTAACCAAAGCTACAACACCAAAAACAGAACTGGTAGAGAAATGTTAATAAGGATGGGGCAAGGATAGGAGAATGTGTGTGGTGGGGGGAAGTAATTAGTATGCAAAGAACAAAATTAGCTAAAAACAAACATCTAGAAAATAAGTTGACATTTCTGCAGTCAATCATGGCATCGCTTGTTCCACTAGCAGAGCTACAACAAAGAAATCCCTCTGAAAGGAAAAAAATAACTGATTGCGTGTGCAAGGAGTCTTCCTTTTGTGTGTATTTGTGCTCTTCCTGGCACCCCATAACATACCGATCTTCACTTTTGTGCTGTAGCCACACCTTCTTATTTTAAAGCCAAAGCTGCCTTTGTGGGAATAAAAGCTACAAAATTAGCTACAGTGTTGAGGTGACTGCAAATGCCTGGCGCCTCAGGACAATTTATCTAAAGTTTTGGCTCAGTTGAAATCTCTACTGTGTTAGGGGCTGAGATTAAGTTCATTGTAGACAATGAGCAGTTCAACCCACCTCCTGATCTGTTTGGAAGGAGGCAGTTATTTTCATTAAGTTCTACAAAGTTTTGGGAAAGCTTTTTCCTCGAGGCAGCTTTTTCTTTTATGGAGGTCATGTTGTGAATCAATTTAGCCCATTGTGCAGAATTTATGGGGCTCTCTGAAAATGTAAGGAACCGGTAGCATTTACCTCTTGATGTAGCACATAGCTCATAGCATGGTCTTAAAACCCAGTTTGGAAATCCAATTTTATTTCCTCAGAGTGTGCCTATTGTGTAGCTTTGTTTGGATTCTGTTGCATTGGTTTTAGTCTTGAACTTAGTGCTCGCTCCCATCACTGCGGCAGAGTAATTCCCACTTCTCGTTTCCCTCCCTGCACATCCAAGTGGCAAAAAATGTTCCCTTTTCATTTTCTGACAATGCCTCTTTCCTTGCCTCAAATATCTACAAAGCCTCCTTGCCTGTTTTTTTTTTCCCTGCGATATATCTTCTGACCTCCAAAGTCAGTGCTGCCAACATTTCACATGTCTGCCTGTCTCCCTTCCCTAGATAAATTGTATTTGTTTATGTTCTTGGACTTCTGGCCTAATTGCTGCTAAGCATTTATTAGTCACTAACTTAACGATTGATCAAGGTGAACATACAGTTTCTGTATGCCACAGTTAGGAGCCCAAAAGGAACCCCTTTTCTGAAACAAGGCTAAACCATGTACAATGTAGATAATGGCATATAATTATATTCTTCATAATTATAATTTGCTTGCCTTACATAGATACATTTGCTGAGGGCACAATTATAATATACTTAATTGAAAACAATACTTATACAATTGTCCCTATTTTAGGAGATAGCTTTAATATCTACCCTATTACATCTCTTGACAATTACCATTTAAGAGCAACTAAGTAAAAATAATGGGATTGCTTTATTTTCCTTTGGGTACACCATGTAATGGACAAAAGATAAAAGATAAAAATAAAAATCAAAAACGAGAGGAGAACAAAAAGTGCATCATTAGCCATTATAACTTATTGTATGTCTTTTCTCAAGAAATTATTAGTTGTTATAGTTAAATATATATAATATATGTTTGTATCCATGTATTGAGGAGGTAAATGTCTGCCACCCAGTTTGAGGCTGTTATACTCGACAGTTATAAATACTGATTAATTACTATGACTGCTTTACTGAGGTTCAAGGAAACTTAACTATGTAAATCCTTCCTCAAGATTTTCCCTGACACAGCTACCCTCCTTTGCAATAGTGAATACTTTGTCTCCCATAGAAAGACAGACACCTATTTGAGAGTTGGATATCCCCTTGTAGGAAACATGGTCTATTAAGAACAGTAGTTTCAGACCTGCTGTTGTTGCATGTTAGACTATGATTTCTTCTGTGAGGATTGCGAATAGAAGACTCATGGAGACCCCAAAAGTGAACTTCTCCACTTAAATCAAGGAAAGAAAATGCATCCTATGTGTCCATCCCATTGCTACTACTATGAAAGCCCCTCACCATGTCACCAGGCCTGGCAAGAATTCGTTTCTACATGACTGTTATGTATGTTACTAAATATGACTGGAATTCAAAACAAAGCCAAACAGTGGGTATGATTTCACTTGATTCTGAGGGGAAATATCTCATTTTTCAGCATACTTTTATATAGGGTCCAGATTATCATATTAATTGGTAGGTATTCTCTCTAGTAAATCAGATGGCACTGCCCCATAGGGCATTAGTGACCTCTGTTTTCCCTGGCATCTTCTGAAACACCTAGTCTACCATCCTACTGGCTCACATGTAATTGTTGCAACTGTCCACTGACTGTGTTAGAGCTGTCCTAGCAAGGCATGCAAACACTGTTGCCCACTAGAAAACGCTTGTGGGTCATTCACACTTAAAAACATCTTTATATATTTTCTCCAGTACTAGAGCAAGGCCTAAGTTTTAATAGCATTTAATCGTTCCTAGTTTCTGTGTGAATTTTTTTATTTCCTTTTTTCTGCTTCCCTTTCCTCATTTGCTTATGTGTTCTAATTCTGAGTTCTGGTCCGATCTGCCAGTTCATAACCATTTTTGACTAACTCATCACTTGAATAATTTCTCTTCTGAGATTGTATGTAGAGACTAGTCTCAGCTCATGGCCTCCCCCACTGATGATATTGATGGCACAGAGAACACTTGGTGTCTCGGGAGCTTTTCCGTTGGCATACAACCTGATGTACACAGTATTTGGCTGCTGGGATAGCCCTAAGAACACAGGCAGGAGGAGTGTGTATGTGTGTGAGAGAGATAGAGAGAGAGAATATGAGAGATAGACTGTTTTTCATGCAGTGAAGGAGTTATTCTTCATAGAGAGCAATGAATAGCAGGAAAGATAAGAAAAAGATGCAGAGAACCATAGCAAAACTTTAGGCAAAGCTCGTAGAGTCTTGTGGAAGAGTAGGTGGCTGTATAGAATGACCTGAAGGGGATAAGAACTCCACAATAAGATCAACAAAGTCAACTAACGTTGGCCCATAGGGGCTTACAGAGACGGAAGCACCAACCAAAGACCACGCATGGACTGGACTTAGGCCCCTGACACATGTAACTGATAAGCAGCTTGGTCTTCATGCGGGTCCTCTACCAAGCAGAGCAGGAGCTGTCTCTGACAAGAACTCTATTGCCCGCTTTTGCATCACTTTCCCCTAGCTGGGCTGCCTTGTCTTGCTTGCCTCAGTGGAAGAGAATGCATTTAGTCTTAATGCAACTTGATGTGTCAGGGTGGGTTGGCACAAGGTGTGTGTGGGGGTCTCCCCTTTTCTGAGGAGAAGAGTCAAGGGGAAAGAGGGAAGAGGGTGGAAGGGTGTGGCCGGGAGGAGAACAGGGAGGGAACTCAAATCAGGATGTAAAGTCAGAAGAGAAAAACATCGATAAAAAAAAAAAAAGAAATCTAGCATCTTGTTATCAGGTGATGACCCATCATGTAAATAAAATGCTACAATAATAACTGACCTGGCAACACAGCTTTCCCCTCAAAGCTCAGGAAGCATTGTGGAAGAGAGAGCAGAAATATGTGAAAAGACAGAGGCTGACCAGGGCTGTTGTGAAATGTCTTCTGGAAATGACAGGGCTGTTTTTTTTTTTTTTTTTTTTTTTTTTTTTTTTTTTTTTTTTTTTTTTTGTTTTTTTTTTTTTTTTTTTTTTTTTTTTTTTTTTTTTTTTTTTTTTTTAATGATCTCACAGCAGCTATGCTGTAAGATCAAGCCAGTCATATTCCAGCGCAGAGTGGAGAGGGGTTCATGAAGCCCCACCCTCAGCTGAGGAGCCATGGATGGTGAGACCCAGCCCTGGGAGGAGTAAGAGTCAGCTTTTGTTGGTGAACCATGCTAAAATAGTACACACTTGTAGGACTATATATATAGGGACTCAGTGGCTTATTGTTTTTTAAAGGACATGAAGTTTGGAGGCCATGAGAAACCAATTTTGTGGAAGTAGGAGGAAAAGAGACTGATGACTATGGTCAGAATACATTATATGGCATTCTTAGACTATTAGTAGAAATGTATCATCAAAAACCCAGAAATTGTTACCTCAGAAGCATTTTTGTGCAAAAATATAAGTTCAGGTAACCAATGTGCATTTTGTCACCTTTAATTATTTCTTAAAATTACCTAAAAATATTATATGCCTTTTCTTTAATTACTTCAGTGTGAATTATATAGTTCAAGCACACTTTAAAAATTTCTTTTACAGATTTTTTTTTTTCTGATGAACAGGATAGTTAGTTTTAGTGTCAGAAATTTCTTATGCTGGTTTACCGATTAGGCAGGCTAGCACTGTGGCACAATCTTAAAAATGAAGGTACAAAGTTATGTATGCCACCTATTGAATTAGAATTAGGACAGAATTTTACATCAATAGTAATTTTGCTCTGTGACGGATCCATTTAAACTTAATTTTCAAGTTTATGATTGATCATCAGATCTTGAGATATTATTAAGTAAAGTTTATTTGTAGATAATTACTGGATATCTGGATAATCTCTCAGTAAAAGATGCTGATGGGCTTGTTTTCATGTGTACATGTAGCTCCGTGAAGGTGATGTACATTTATATAACTTTTTATACATTATAAATAAGATGCCACCTTGGGTCATATTAATTCACATGCTCATTTTTCTTCCTTTCAGGAAGTCATGAAGCGTCTCGTGTGCATCGAGGGAGTCGTGTTAGGAACACTCATGTATGTAAGGTAACACATGAGCAGAACTTTTGATGGTCAAAGATATATTACCCTGCAAATTTTGAACAAATACAGGTTAATGAAAAGTACAAGTGTGCACAGCATACAAAACTTGAGAAAATAGAACATCGGGAGTTTAAAGTTTAATACCTGTAGATCTAAGTAGATGCAAAGAAATGTGTTGAAATTTTTAGCAAGGCTTATATTATTTTACAGGTTTATTTATAAGATGTACAGTTTAACATTCATGATATTTTCTCCCAAATATTACAAAACATAAAATTAGAATTTATTCCCTTTCAAAAATGATGATTGGCCTTGGAGTGTCTTTCTGATTTTGAGAATACATAAAAATTAGTGGTTTCTGTCCTATGTAATCCATTTTAACAGGATTCCATTCCCACCTCAACCCCCCATCAGGTAGTTTTGACTTTATTCTCCTGTTTGTTTGAGAATGTAGCTTGGAAACTGTTTAGGACAACAAATACTGATCTCAGAGACTCGGGGGTGGTCGGGGCCGGATGCCATCACCTACCGATGCTCTGGGCGGCCATTGGTGCAGTCCAGCGTTGGCAGTTAAGGGAGCACCATTTTGACAGCTGTTCCCATATTACATATGCACACATATAAATGGTCTCCCATCAGGGCCATAAGTGGAGACTCTTGGGTGATAGATGGTTAGTTTAATATTTGAGAGCAAATCTCATTTAATCAAAGACAGTAAACCTATTATCAAGGACCAATTGTTCAAATATGGAACTAAGATCTAGGAAATCACTTCAAGGAACTGTGCTCTCATTTGCTCTATGGTTTGCAGGATTCCAGACTTATCAATGGTAAGGAAGGTATTTTTCTGACAAGTCAGGAAATCTCCCACATGTTAAGCACCTTGAAGAAAGCTAAACTCACCAAATTGTATAGAAATGCGGATGGATTCGATACTGATACTGAATTGTTCTAATATACTTTTATGATTAAGTGAATATATTGTCCCTTTTAAAAGCTCGTGTAAGTCCTGTATGCTAGACTATGTCCACAAGAACTACACAGACATGATCAAATTAAGAATATTATTGGGGCATGATCACCTATGTATTATCTGGCTTTGCCCCATGTAACTACAAAGATCTGTTTAAGAAGGGCTCAGGAAGGACCAGGCAGACGCAAGATGAAGTGATAATAGTTGTAGAAGTCAGAGAGAGTGTTGAACGACACTGCATTACTGGCTTTCAAGTCAGATGCAAAGCTTTACAAGACAGGGTTTAGAAAATGTCTCCCAAAGCTGGAACTTTGCTCCATGAGACCTATGTCATATGTCTGATTTTCCAGAATTATAAGGAATAAAGCTGTGTGTCATTGGGATGGTTTAGTGGGTAAGACACTGACAGCAAACTCAACACTTGAGGTCAAAACCCGAGGAAAACATGCTGGAAGGAGAGAAAGACTCAAGCCTGGTGTTCTGTGGACTCTGCAGGGACTCTGAAGGAAGTGTGTGCCTACACACACACACACACACACACACACACACACACACACACACACACACTAAGTAAGTGTAGTTCTAACTTTAGTTTTGGCAAACCAAAGTGTTTGTGATAATTTATTTAAGAATCAGCGGGACCTCTAAACACCTTGTAGTGAAAGAGTCAGTCAAAATAGCAAAAATCATCTCTGGAAAAGACAGACTCTTGAAAGTAAAGTCAAATGTTACTTTGGAAAATTTCCCATTGAAATTATTTTGTGAGCTCAGTAGCTGCTTGAGGCAGTTGCTCTGAGTTTGCCAACTGGTCTGCAGTAGCCTATGTAGTTAATTAACATCTTCTTATGCCTCCACTTGAATTAATCAAGCCCAGATTCAATGACAACAGGCTTCCTGCAATATGAATAACCTTCTGAAATTATTTATGATGTAACCACAGACTCTGAATTACCTAAATCTTGAAAATAAAAAAGTGAGAAAAAGATGACTGTGTTGTGTTCTCCCAGTGCCTTATGGGAACACTGACAGCCCTCTGTATAAATGGCTTAATTCTAGTGGCTTCTACTTTTTTGTTGCTCTGTGATATTATGTTACGAAGGGCCCAGACTATAACATTTACATGTTAACTTACATGTTTTTTTGTTTTGTTTTGTTTTTTTGTCCAACAGAAATGTAAGTAACTCATCACCTTGAAAAGTTGCCCTGTAGAACAAGAGCATGTTTTGCCTGTAGCTCAACATTGTTTTCTGGTGGAGCTGTTACCATTGCACCTCCAGCTGTGAAACCACTACTAGCATTTCTGTCTGCTGGTGCTGTCTCTTCACATTGGCTTTGCATGAGAGTCATATTGATAACTTTGGGAGATGTGAAGGAATTGCATGTGACCTGTACAGTAGCTGAGGAAGTAATCAGATCATTCTAGTTTATCCAATAGGACAAGTCCTGGGGTCAGTAATAATCTCTAGACTGAGTGCCTTTGCTTTTCATTCGGTTTTGAATTGTAGAAGCCTTTTATCATAAATGTTGGTGACTTTTGCTGACTTAAAATTTTAATTGCAAGACTGCAAAGCACATTTTAAATTTCTTTGCATTCCCCAGGGGGATAGCCTGAGAAAACCATAAAGGGGCAGGGTCTTTTCCTCACTTGATGCTCTGACGGGGGACTTCGCATGTGTCATGAGGAGAAAGCACCCTCTTCCCCAAATCAGAGCAGAAATGAAGGCGTTACTGTGAGTCACCACCACAGCGTTGACATCCCAGGAGCTCTGAGGCTTGTTTCATCTCTGAGTCACCCAGAGGAGCTCATCTCAGAAATCTTGTGCTGTGGCTTCTAAGATGCTCTTTTCCAGTTTCTTTGCTTTGTCTAGCACAGAGCAGCCTGTCCTGAAAGTCAAGACTACAAAGCTAGATGATGTTGTCTGCAGGAGGAAAATCAAAGGGAGCACTCTAGTACAGCCCTTTCCTTAGTCTGGCCACCTGGAATTCAGCACAGGAGTCTAATTGCCATTGCAAAGGGAACTTCTTTTAAAAGTGTCTGAACTCTTAGACTTACATGACATTGAGGTTGAACCACTTCTGATTTCCTGCTAGACTGCCTGTCAGTGCCCTTTGACCCCTGTGGTTGGCTAGCCACTGGGTAAAATGGGTCTCATGAAAGACTTGCTCTCTGGGATTTGGGGTTTTGAATTGTAGAAGCCTTTTATCATAAATGTTGGTGACTTTTGCTGACTTAAAATTTTAATTGCAAGGCTGCAAAGCACATTTTAAATTTCTTTCTCTTGCTCCCATTAAAATGTTTTCTGTATATACCCAAACAGTCTTCCCTCCTATGCCTTTACTTTAACAAAATAGCTTCTTTTATTTTGAGACATCACTATTGCCTTGACTTTTACAAGGCACACTGGATCCATGCTATGACACAATAATTTTAAAAAGCTAAGTGGAAAATAAGGAAAATTTCAGGTAAAAGCAGGTGGATTTAGTAAAACTACAAATGGATAAACTTCTATTGGCTTCAGTCCTGACTATTCCAACCTCAGCACAACAAGAAATTAAAAACCACCACCAACAGCAATGTCAAAGCTGCTGGTAGGCACCTAATTGATTGTCACATGTTGTTCACAAAGCTTGGTCAGAAGCCTGGAGTTGTAAACGAGATATTTTTCAGTGCAATAACAGCAAATTTGAATTTTTATAAATGTGAAATAGGAGGAAGGTATTTTGTGAGAATTTGACTTTGGTTTCAAATGGTGTGAGTTCATATTTTGACCCTCAGTTTAATAGCTAGTGGCTCTGGGAAAATTGCTTCAATCTCCATTTGCAAAAGATACCATAAAGATAAACTATGTAATTCTTCAAAACATTAACAAAGGGTTATTAGCAGGGAAGCTCAGTAAACACCCAGTTTGCTTGTTTTGGTTTATCTTGCTTGTTTTTTGCTTATTGATGTCTGGTTACTCACAAAGTAGCTTACAATGAACTTTGAACTTTGTTCTCTCTTCAAGCCTTTTTCATGCTGCTTTTTAGTAAAACACAGAGGGCCCTCCTAGAGCATCACTTCTGTAAATAGAGTGATTCCCATCTTTAAATGAGCACGTCACACACCCTCCTTTGAGGTGGATCCAAGGGTCTGAAGCTTCTTTACAAGCACTTTAGTTGACTTTGGTAAAGGTTATCCTCTTACCACACATTGAGGATCACTGAAATACAGCTTGAAACTTGACCTAGCAAGTACTCATGACATAATTATTGAATTAACAAAAGAATCTCTAGATATTTGCTTGTGGTACTGTACTGCTATTATTATGCAACAATCACTGTAAAAAACATCCCTCAGGAGAGGGATACTTTGAATAGATACTTTTAATCGTCTACAGAATAAGTGAAAGCTGCCTCTTTCACATCCTGAAAGGAGTTCATGCTGATGATTAATGCCCCCTTCACTTCCTTCTTTCATCTATCTATCTATCTATCTATCTATCTATCTATCTATCTATCTATCTATCT